>NC_062528.1:22775485-22780485 GCF_022655615.1 Tachysurus fulvidraco | reverse complement strand
AGTGTATAACACGCATTAGTGTATAACACACATTAGTGTATAACACACATTAGTGTATAACACACATTAGTGTATAACACGCATTAGCTTTTAACACGCATTAGTGTATAACACACATTAGCGTATAACACGCATTAGCGTATAACACACATTAGTGTATAACACACATTAGCGTATAACACGCATTAGCGTATAACACACATTAGTGTATAACACACATTAGTGTATAACACACATTAGTGTATAACACGCATTAGTGTATATAACACACATTAGTGTATAACACACATTAGTGTATAACACACATTAGTGTATAACACACATTAGCGTATAACACGCATTAGCGTATAACACACATTAGTGTATAACACACATTAGCGTATAACACGCATTAGCGTATAACACACATTAGTGTATAACACGCATTAGTGTATAACACGCATTAGTGTATATAACACACATTAGTGTATAACACACATTAGTGTATAACACGCATTAGCGTATAACACACATTAGTGTATAACACACATTAGTGTATAACACACATTAGTGTATAACACGCATTAGCGTATATAACACACATTAGTGTATAACACACATTAGTGTATAACACGCATTAGTGTATATAACACACATTAGTGTATAACACACATTAGTGTATAACACGCATTAGTGTATAACACACATTAGTGTATAACACACATTAGTGTATAACACACATTAGTGTATATAACACACATTAGTATATAACACACATTAGTGTATAACACACATTAGTGTATAACACGCATTAGTGTATATAACACACATTAGTGTATAACACGCATTAGCGTATAACACGCATTAGCGTATAACACACATTAGTGTATATAACACACATTAGTGTATAACACACATTAGTGTATAACACGCATTAGTGTATAACACACATTAGTGTATAACACACATTAGTGTATAACACACATTAGTGTATAACACACATTAGTGTATAACACGCATTAGTGTATATAACACACATTAGTGTATAACACACATTAGTGTATAACACGCATTAGCGTATAACACACATTAGTGTATAACACGCATTAGTGTATATAACACACATTAGTGTATAACACACATTAGTGTATAACACACATTAGTGTATAACACGCATTAGTGTATAACACACATTAGTGTATAACACGCATTAGTGTATAACACGCATTAGTGTATAACACGCATTAGCGTATAACACGCATTAGTGTATAACACACATTAGTGTATAACACACATTAGTGTATAACACGCATTAGCGTATAACACGCATTAGTGTATATAACAGACATTAGCGTATAACACACATTAGCGTATAACACACATTAGCGTATAACACACATTAGCGTATAACAGACATTAGCGTATAACACACATTAGCGTATAACACGCATTAGTGTATAACACGCATTAGTGTATAACACACATTAGTGTATAACACACATTAGTGTATAACACACATTAGTGTATAACACACATTAGCGTATAACACGCATTAGTGTATAACACGCATTAGCGTATAACACGCATTAGTGTATAACACACATTAGTGTATAACACACATTAGCGTATAACACACATTAGCGTATAACAGACATTAGCGTATATAACACACATTAGCGTATAACACGCATTAGTGTATAACACACATTAGTGTATAACACACATTAGTGTATAACACACATTAGTGTATAACACACATTAGTGTATAACACACATTAGTGTATATAACACACATTAGTGTATAACACACATTAGTGTATAACACACATTAGCGTATAACACACATTAGCGTATAACACACATTAGCGTATAACACACATTAGCGTATAACACACATTAGCGTATAACACACATTAGTGTATAACACACATTAGCGTATATAACACACGTTAGCGTATAACAGACATTAGCGTATAACACACATTAGCGTATAACAGACACGTCTAACTAGATAAAAGTCTATGGTAAAAAAATAAAACCCCAAGCTGCATCAGGTTGCTAGGATACGCAGAAGTCTAGTGCGTTCGTTGTCGTTCCAGACTCTGAAAAACGGACACGCTCACAGTAAATCAGAGCAGAATTGAGAGACGGAAGATTCCGTTCCTTCTCTTTCTCTTTTTTCTTCAGCATCTGCTGATAGCGCTCTATCTCTCCGGAGCACCTTGAGGGAAAGATTCCATACATCTGCGCCGCATCACTGGGCGCCGCGTCCCATTCTGAGAGGGATTTTTCTTTCCTTTGACTCTGCCTCAATGTGAGATAAAAATCTAGACATAAAACATTTGAAAGAAGGAATATGATTTCGGGGCGTGGCTTTTCAAAGACCGCCCCTAAATCAGCCATGCTGAATTTTTTCAAGGATATAAACCTCAAAAAATCTTCAAGTTAAACAGAGCTGAAGAAGAAGAAGAAGCGACTGTCAGTGTGTCTCTCAGAGGAGGTGATATGGTTCAGAGCGGCTCCTACTGCAAACAGCCTCATTCTCTCACTGTTAAAGACACAGAAGGAGAAGAAACAGATGAAGAGATGATGATGATGATGATGATGATGATGATGATAAAAAAGAAGAAGAGGAAGAAGTAGATAATGATACAAATTATGAAGAAGAACAAGAAGAAGAGAAAAAAGTGGAAGAAGAAGAAGAAGAAGAAGATGATGATGATGATGATGATAAAGAAGAAGAAAAAGATGATAAAGAAGATGAAGACAAAAAGAGGAAGATGATGGTGATGATGATGATGATGAAGATGAAAAAGAAGAAGGTGATAAAGGTGAAGAAGAAGAAGAAGAACAACAACAGCAACAACAAGATGAAAAAATGATGATGATGATGATGATGAAGAAGAAGAAGAAGAAGAAGAAGAAGAAGAAGAACTGCCTGACAGGATTCACTTTACCTTCAGCCAAGAACTAACCAACCATCTCTCTGTCTATCTTCCTGTCTCAGCCCCTCTGTCTGTCTCTCCATCTATTCTATATCTCCACACGTCTATCTCTATCTCTCCATCACTAGTCGTCTGTCTCTGTCGCTTCTTCTACATATCCACCATCCTCTCACTTTCTCTCTCTCTCTCTCTCTCTCTCTCTCTCTCTCTCTGATCTGTGAGCCTTTGTGAGAAGTTTATTTATTTGTTTATTTATTTTAAAAGCCCTGCTGTCACAAACAAACATAATAAACTGTCGAATGTGAAGAACAACAGCTTCTAACGCCGTCCTCCGTATCTGAGCCGCGCCTCGTTCCCGCTGCGCCGAAAGAAAAGATAGAGCGATGTTTTCCAGCACAAGCGGGATTAACAACACGGTCACATCCTCCACACACCACACTCTGACCTTCACCCACTACACGGCTAATCACGGCGCTGCGCCGCCTCGGGGTTGCCAGGTCTCCGTGCATTAACGCATCATAATCTGATAATAAATTAGACGAGGTCGAGTGGTCGAGGGGTCGAGTGGCCGAGGGGTCGAGGGGTCGAGGGACGGTCCTGTGTGTGACCTTGTGTAGGTTTGATTAGGAATGTGAATCAATGCACAACATCACACAATCTTTCTATTGCTACAGATGGAGTGACCCGAGTGACCTGCATCATCATCATCATCATCATCATCATCATCATCATCACACTGTCATAAGAAACAACGACGAACTGCATACAGAACACCAGAGGAGCCGAAACACTACGTAGACAGAACGTGCATAAAAAGTTTACACACCCTGTTAAAATCCCCTGTGTAGTGATCTCTGAAATAAGGTCTGCAGTATCTGTACAATCTTCTTCACATCTTCTGGTCCTCAAAGAGCCAATGAAGCGTGTGTGTGTGTGTGTGTCTGTGTGTGTGTGTGTGTGTCTGTGTGCTCTGTTCTATACACTGTGGAAACGTATTCATCAGGAGAAATCCGAGAATTTCCAAAACATTCGATAGTACTATTAGAGAGGAAACCAAGTGAAGGCCACCATCACGGATGAAACAGAGAAAATGGAGCACCGCGGTGACGTCACTGAGAACAGGACAAGAAGATACCTTATCGTCTAGGCTGCCGAGAGACCTACAGAGACATTAAAGGAGCTGCAGGAACTTCAGATGTTCTCGAACGGTGTAGGGCAGCTACACAAAGGCGTTATCTTATGGGAAAAAAAATAAACTTCCAACCCTCCTTAAATCCCCCGCCCGTAAGGCAGAATGCGGTATGTTCTGATGAGACCAAGAACACCATAAACAGTGGTGAACCATGGTGGTGGCGGCATCACGCTATGAGGCTGCTACGGCGGTTCGAAGCATGTCCAAGTCAACAAAGGCACATCAGAAGGATATTACGGAAAGTTTTAACCGTGATATAAATCCTACCAAACTATAACGTACCTATACGTGAAACTTACTAACTTCTGGTATGAACGTCCTGCTGAATTCTTGGCTCTGATTGGTCAGTAGCGATGCTACAAATCACTTCCTCTTCGCATTTACAGCATTAATCACAGCAAATGTTCATTTTATCTCAAATTATATAGCTGATAATTAAGGGCCTTGCTAACACACACCCGGCAGTGGCAGCTTGGTGAACCTGGGATTCGAACTCACAACCTACTGACTAATAGTCCAACACCTTAACCACTAAGCTACCACATCCCATAGCTAGGATGTTAAGGTTTCTATAGGAACAGCTCGTTCAAAGGGACTTCAGTAAGAATGGAAACAAACTCCTTCTTGTTCGGTGTGTAAGTAGGATGTGTTGGGCTTTAATACATTTAAACAAACAAACAAACAAACAAACAAACAAATAAATAAATAAATAAAGGAGTAATCCTTGGTAATGGGCTGTGGTGTACAGTAAGAAGGCTCCACCCTGCTCTGTGGTCGAGGGCCGTCTCTGGTGCAGCATTTCACCAAACATTTACTCCTTGCTGCTGGCGTCTTGTGGCCAATGTAACACCATAATGTCTTCATTTGTTTGGATGAGAGAGAGA
>NC_062528.1:22742985-22770485 GCF_022655615.1 Tachysurus fulvidraco | reverse complement strand
TTTTGACCGACACACACACACACACTCACACACACACACACACACACACACACACACACACACACACACACACACACACACACACTATGTGTAGCTGTTGTACTGTAGCAGTAGTCTTATAGTTTATAGTTAAGCTTCCTGATATGGATTAGTCTGTTTTTTTTGTTTTGTTTTGTTTTAATCTGTTTCCAGTTGTTTTAAAGCTCATTTTGTGTGTAATTTTTTAAGCTGTTTTGTCTGCAGTTGTTTTACCTTAAGACAGTTTCGCCTGCGGTAAAAACTATAATGTTGTCTGTTTAAAAACAAATTCTAGTTGTTTTATAGCTTTTTTTGTCTGTATTTGTTTTATTTGTAGCACATTTTGTCTGCGATTGTTTACACTTGTTTTATCTGTAGTCGTTTCGCCTCTAGTTAAACGTTCTGTATACAGTTTTGTCTGTTTTCTTTGTTGTTGTTTCTAGTTGTAATAAATAAATTTTGTTTTATCTGCCGTTTTAATTTTAGTCTGTTTTCTTTGTTGTTGTTTAAAGTTGTTTTAAATTTTGTCTGCGATTGTTTACACTTGTTTTGTCTGCAGTTGTTTTACCTTAAGACAGTTTCGCCTGTGGTAAAACTATAATTTTGTCTGTTTAAAAACAACTTCTAGTTGTTTTAAAGCTTGTTTTGTCTGTATTTGTTTCATTTGTAGCACATTTTGTCTGCGATTGTTTACACTTGTTTTATCTGTAGTCGTTTCGCCTGTAGTTAAACTTTCTGTATACAGTTTTGTCTGATTTATTTGTCGTTGTTTCTATTTGTAATAAATAAATTTTGTTTTATCTGCCGTTTTAATTTTAGTCTGTAATTATTTTTTACTCATGCCTTTTCTTCTGTAGTGGTTTAGCTCTGCACGCTTGTATGAGATTGTTTATTCCAGCTTGTTTAGACTCTTTGGAATCTTGCTATTTCCACCAGCTAACTGATAACATTCAGCTGTAAACAATGAGCTATTTGTGAAGGCCGGCACGAACGAGAGGTAAATACAAGCATCTTTCATCAATCTCTGGTCACGACGGTGGATGAATCGGAGGTGACGGAGTGAAGGATTTTCGGCTGTAACCTCATGTGCCTCGTATTCATATTTAATTACTTTGTGGCTCGCAGTGAGAGGTTTAGACTCTAATACACTCGATGATGGTGATGTTTGGAATTTATTCTGGGGTAAAATGCAATCATTAAAAGTCCAACTATAAATAAATGAATAAATAAATAAAAATAAACGCCTGTTTGCTAGGTATTGAAACCGAGATTGTAGATGTTGCTATGCAAAAAGATCAGATTACTGCATATGAGTGACCTTTTATTTCATTTATCCTCAATAAAAAATCTGCTAGTTTGACATTAAGTCCTTATGTATTATAAGTGTTAAGAAAACAACTGTAGAAGCTCATTTCTGAAAAAAATAAATAAAAAAAATGTACTGAGTGACTCATGTAGACCAGGAGGTTTACCGTCATCACGTAACTGATGTACAATCAGATCGATCAGATTGGTCAAAATCGTATTTATTTCTTTTTTTCTAGCTGTGGAATGAAACACACTCGTGCCTGGAAATCTCGATGAAGTCCATGAAGTTCCCACATGCTGAGCTCTGATAGAATAGCAAAACACAGATTCTGACTGCTACTGTTCGACATCAAACAGAAGATCAATCCCGAAGGTCACATCCCAGTTGCAGTTCCACACGAACCCTTCACTCAGTCGTTTCTCACTCATCACCGAGTCTGATTAGAGTCACGGTGTGGAGAACACACTCGCCCCCAGGAACAGACTGTGTGGAAAACACACTCTTCTCCTCATTAGGAATTCCAGTGGCAGCGCTCCGTGTCGAAGCCTGACACCACCAATAAGAGTGGCCTGTGATCCTGGCCCGGCTCTGGAATTCTCCAAATCAGAGCGCTGCATATCTTTATCCGCGGGTCAAAGGCAGCTCTGGAGGAACACTAATTGCTTTTGTCATGTAGGATGGTTGGCTGGTGATATGAAAGAGTGGGCTTGTATCCCTCATGATAAGACTCGTTCGTTCCATAAATTATTCGGAGTAAAGGGATCTGGAAGTCCCCGATGGCACCAGAAGATCCGTCGTCTAATCAGCGTTCTCGATGCCGCCGTATCGGAACGGTAAAGACACGTGTCTTGAACGTCCATCTGGAAAGCAGGAGGTGGCGAACGTACAGAAATCGCTCTGTAGGAGGACGAACGATCAAACGCCGGCTTCTCTCCTCTTTCATTTTTTTTTTATTTTCCTCTCGAAAAAAAAAACCTGCACAGCATTAGCGTTAGTAAAAAGGGAGTGATCGCAACCAGTAACCATTAAAGCGCTGCTGATTACAGGCTGAAGCAGATTAGAGGACAGAGAGTGTCTTCCTTTCGTTTTTGTTTCCCCTCAGAAATCAGGGAACGAACGAAAAAAAACTTACCATGAAAAAAAGACTTGAGAGGAATTAGGAAAGACTTCAAAAAAGAAGACAGTGAAGAAATGATTCATCTCTCTGTGGTCAGACCAAACTAGTCAAGTGCAGAGCCTTTGATTCCACAAATACACTCGTCAACCTACAGTAGACTCATCTCTGAGGAAATGGTCAAGAATGTTGCGCGCGTGTGTGTGTGTGTGTGTGTGTGTGTGTGTGTGTGTGTGTGTGTGTGTGTGTGTGTTGGACTTAAGAAAAGAAGAAGTGCTCCAATGCTTTACATCTGTCTCCCTGCTGGAGTTAATGAGCTCTCTTTCCTCCTCCTCCAGCTCAGCTTTTCTCTTAACTACCCTCACTGTTGGCAGGCATACGCACACACACACGCACACGCACACGCACACGCACACACACACACACACACACACACACACACACACACACACACACAATCACACGTATGAGGAACGTGCTCAGTGTTTTTAAAATGAAGATATCATGTCCTGGAAAAATTCAACCAAAGGAATCAAAGGATCCAGGGCTGATGCCAGTAAAACGATTTCCATCAAACAACCAATCAGGAAGCTTCATTTCCAGCTCCACCCACCAAAATCAGCAGAGATTTGCTACGCAGCTCATCATTTTTGTCTTTCGCAGCTCGTCATTTTTGTCTTTCGCCCCTCGACCGGGAATTCCTACTCAAACTTCAACCCCTGAGGTCAATACATGGAGCTCTCCAACATGGCCGCTCTCAACGTTGGCCGTATAAACAAGTGTTTGGTTAAGACGAACCATCTTACAGACACAATCACTTGACAACGTTGTATGTCATATTTGTGTAAAGCAAAGACGGTTCCTTAAAGTTCCTTTTACCTGAGTGTCGAGTATGAAGCTTATTTAAAGATGCGGTCTCCGTCGTTTGAGAAATGCTTCAGAAAACTGAGTCGGGACGACAAACAAAACAAAAACAAAACTAACGTGTAGCCAATGAGCAGAAAGGGGCGGGTCTTGTCGATGTGGGCGGAGAGAGTGTTCAGTGCGCATGTGTGACGTTAGCAGAAAGCGGTTTTGGAGGATCGACATGGAGGATAAAAACAAAGGAAGAAAGTGAAGAAAGACTCACGATAAGGACAAGAAGTAGGACGTGTTAATATAGGATCAGCTTTCCAGCGCTGGAGAGAACTGAAGGTCTTCCGCGTAAAACGGAGCTAAACCTCACGGAACAACACACAGTACTACAAAAACACATTTGTTTTACCATTGTATTACTCATTGTGTTCATTTAATGATAAAAATATACCCCCGGTCAGCTGCCCCAGCAGGTTCCGCCATAATAGTTATACTATACTGGGTTATACTTGTCTGGTGTACAGTATGCGTGGGCGGAGCTTTCAATACAGGGGTGGGACCCTTTTGTTTTAGGGTCGTGTTTGTTTTGGTGATTTCAAATGTCTTTCAAACATTGACATTGGCTTTCAAACAACAGAGACCCCACCTTTAACGTGTCAGATTTAAAGACGCGAGCGTTTTCTCTGACAGGTTACACGCCGACTCGTTTTTAATTCAAACAGACCTGATCTTATCTCACACCTGAGCTTTTATTTATTTTTGTTTTACTTTTAAAAGGTGACAGAAAGAAAAGCAGAATGAAGATTTCAGAAACGTTCCCTGCAGTAAATGCGATCGTTTTCTGTCATGGAGGAAAAGTCATGCAGATATGATTTCAGTCGTATCTGGTGACACACCGAGTTTCCCGTCCTTTCCTCCTCTGCAGTAACAGTATCCACCATAGTCCACTCCGGGGCCCGGGACAAACTCGGGCACTCGCTTTTGGAGAATGGGACGAATGAAAAGAGTGAAGAGGAACCAGACGTCGCTCGTCTGGCGGTCGATTCTGAACGACGGATTAGCCGTGAAACAAAAGAGACGGAGCGAGAGATGAAAATCAATAAGACAGCAGAGGAAGGCTTTCATATGATACGATATGATATGACCCACAGCCTCTCTGCCTCATTTTCTCTCCATTTAGCTTTCTCTCTTTCTCTCTTTCTCTCTGGCGCCAAAAAACAATCCAGCTAAGAGCTGAAAACCATCTCCACCTATTCATCAGTTCAGTTTCTCCTAAGTATACAAAGTGGGTGTGGCTAAGAGATTGTACTCTGCGTAAAGTATACAAGGTGGGCGTGGCTGAGATTGTACTCTGCGTAAAGTATACAAAGTGGGCGTGACTAAGAGATTGTACTCTGTGTAAAGTATACAAAGTGGGCGTGGCTAGGACATTGTACTCTGCGTAAAGTATACAAAGTGGGCGTGACTAAGAGATTGTACTCTGTGTAAAGTATACAAAGTGGGTGTGGCTAGGACATTGTACTCTGCGTAAAGTATACAAAGTGGGCGTGACTAAGAGATTGTACTCTGCGTAAAGTATACAAAGTGGGCGTGGCTACGAGATTGTACTCTGTAGCAGCTGTACTGAAAAACTTTCGTGCTTTCTGTAGGATTTTGCTCTACATTTTATTCCTGATCTGTCAGTCAGATGTTTGGCCTGATTATTCATTTATGTATTTGGGTTAGTGTGATATGTGTGTGTGTGTGTGTGTGTGTGTGTGTGTGTGTGTGTGTGTGTGTGTGTGTGTGTGTGTGTGTTTGCACACATTCCTAAAAAAAATCTAAAGTTCAGAAACACTTCCAGTTATCGCACCAAAGTTTATTTTCCAACAACGATCCATCCTGAAAGGTTCACGTCATGAAAACAAGCTTGTTCCTGTTCGCCATTCATGTCTCATCAGCTATGGTACAAATCTCCGTGGAAACATCAGAACGTTTTAACATTGCATTTGTTTCCAGGTCAGACGTCCGTTTTACAAAACTAGGACATTCTGGAAAAATTCCAGATCCTCAGAACCGATAAAGGCGAAAGAAACATCACGGCGATAAAACAACAGTTTTTCGAGAACTTCCTGCACGAGCCGTCCATCAGTGGAGTCGTGGTGGCAGATGGAGGGCAGGACCGTACAAACAGGGTTATCACTACTGCTCTGGCTAATCATTCTTCTCCTCTGACAAGTGTTAAAGCGCTATTTCCTCAAGCCATTAGCCAGGAATTCTATTCATCACTCCGCTATTAACACACTTAACCTTTTGTCTGGTGAACCTTATCGATTTAAACAGAAGCTGTAGGTATTTGAGTCGGACGATAAAGATTAGCAAGAAGAAGAAGAACAAAAAAATCTCAAGGCAGGTCAGTTTTATTTTGTTAAAAAAAAAGGTCAAATTAAATGCAGTTGAAGTTAAAACTCTGATGAGGTTTTGTGCCAAAAGTGAGGAGAACATCACGAGATCTTCTGCACAGAGGCACCAGCAGATCTCGGTCGCTACAGACCGCGTCAATGCCGAGCTCCTAAAGCTTCTGGAGTCGTCCTCGGAGACGAGGCGAGGTGGAGAGGACTGATGAACGTGTCTTTGTGGATGGATTACACAGATCTGATGTGTGTTTGTTTAGCACTGAAGGACTCCAGTGTTGGTGCTTTGTCACAGAGATGCAGTAAGAAGTCAGCTTTTTTTGAGCCCTCCTGGATTTTGGGATCTCAGAAATTCTGAAATCCTGAAGGCACTAATTCTGATCTGTGGTGTTTTTTTTAAAACGTTTGCCATTTCTTAACATTAAATATAATTGTACACAAATAAAAAGTGTAAATCTTGTAAACATAAATATCTGATGGTGGTGATGTTGGTGGTGTTATTTTTGTCCACACAGACTGCTCAGGTACTTGTTCAGTCTCTTGTCATTCTTGCCACGCCTAGACTGGATTACTGCAATGCACTGCTGGCAGGTCTACATATGAATGCAATCCGTCCTCTGCAAATGATCCAAAATGCAGCTGCCCGGTTTGTTTTCAACCTGCCAAAGTTCTCCATACCACCCCGCTGCTGCGATCCCTCCACTGGCTTCCGGTAGCTGCACGCATCAGATTCAGAACACTGATGCTGGCCTACAAAGCCAAAAACAGACCAGCTCCCTCTTACCCCAAAGCCCTCATCATTCCTCGCACTGCACCCCGCAACCTCCGATCTACCAGCACTGCTCGACTGGTCCCACCATCTCTCAGGGTAAGAGGCAAGTATACTACAAGACTCTTCTCTGTTCTGGCACCAAGGTGGTGGAATGAACTTCCCCTAGAGGTCCGGACAGCTGAGTCACTGGATATTTTCAAGCGGCGGTTGAAGACCTATTTATTCAGGAAACACTTCAAATAGCACTTCTTTCCTTATCTTTTGCATTAAAAAAAAAAACACAACCTTTGACACTTTTTCATTGTAACTTTGAACAAATGTTTTAAACTCATGGTATCTTAAGTATGTAACCTAGTGAGCAGCATTAATGTATTCAATGTTAGAGATTTAAGCACTTATGTACGTCGCTCTGGATAAGGGGTCTGTCACATGCTGTAAATGTAAATGTTATAAGAAAAATAATAATAATAATAACTGTAATAATAATAACTTTTCTCCATCACACCACTCATCATTCCGTCTCTTTACGTTTATATTATTTATCTTTAAGTCTTTAAATTTTTCCACAGTAAGGGTTAGAATGTAATGCCTGTACAATAATTATGACGTTAGCATCGACTGACGTAGCGAGTCGGTGTGTGTGGTTATTTTTTTGTCAACACAGAGAAACTGAGAATCTTTTAAGTTTTTTAGAATTAATAGAATCCAAACTCACGATCTCAAAACTCGGTGACCTGCAACTTTCACCACACAGCAATGTTGGCCTGTGTTTCCACACGCTCTGGCCGCGGGGCGCTCGGATTTAGCTCTGGTCAATTCTCTCGTCTCTCATGCCAACACATACAACAGATACAGTACATAACTCACTACACTCAGTTCATGAAAGGAGAGAGAGAGAGAGAGAGAGAGAGAGAGAGAGAGAGAGAGAGAGAGAGAGAGAGACAGAGAGAGAACGAAATTCAAAGGAAGAAAGAGAGATACAAAGACAGACAGAGACAGGCAGGGAGAGAGAGAGAGAGAGAGAGAGAGAGAGAGAGAGAGAGAGAGAGAGAGAGAGAGAGAGAGATAACGAAATTCAAAGGATGAGAGAGAGAGAGACAAAGACAGACTGACAGACAGATAGTGTATGAGAGAGAGAGAGAGAGAGAGAGAGAGAGAGAGAGAGAGAGAGAGAGAGAGAGAGAGAATGAAATTCAAAGGAAGAGAGAGAGAGATACAAAGACAGACAGAGACAGGGAAAGAGAGAGGGGGGGCAGAGAGAGACAGATAGACAGAAAGAGAGACAGATAAAGAGATTCAGAGGAAGAAAGAGAGATACAAAGACAGAGAGAGAGAATGAGAGAGAGAGAGCGAGAGAGAGAGAGAGAGAGAGAGAGAGAGAGAGAGAGAGAGAGAGAGAGAGAGAAGGAAATTCAGAGGATGAGAGAGAGAGACAAAGACAGGCAGACAGGCAGACAGACAGAAAGTGTGTGTGTGAGAGAGAGAGAGAGAGAGAGAGAGAGAGAGAGAGAGAGAGAGAGAGAGAGAGAGAGAGAGAGAGAGAGAGAGAGAGAACAAAATTCAAAGGAAGAAAGAGAGATACAAAGACAGACAGAGACAGGGAAAGAGAGAGAGAGAGAGAGAGAGAGAGAGAGAGAGAGAGAGAGAGAGAGAGAGAGAGAAAATTGCATCGCCTCAGATCCATCTGTGTTTTCTCATTTTCTCAATTGATCAAAATAAGGTTTATTGGGCCACCAAATTGTCCTCGATTACTCTGATGGACGTCTTTTCGCTCAGATGGAGCGCTAAATTTTTCTGCTCTTGTAATACATTCTCAATTTGGCTGTGTAATAAAGTTGGGAAAGTTAAGAGAATCCTTTTTTCTCCCCTCTCCCTCTCTCTCTCTCTCTCTCTCTCTCTCTCTCTCTCTCTCTCTCTCTCTCTCTCTCACACTACAGTCTAGCTCCTCTTGATGAAATCCAGTTATCCTGCTCGGATCCCAGAGGCCCCCATGTTCAAGAGGATGTCAACCCCTATTACGTGTCTTCCATCCAGACATCTAATAACCTGAAATCAGCCTCCCGCTGCAATCCACTCAGTCAATTTGATGCTCTGCTTCTCTCGCCTCGGTTCTCTCCTGCGCCCCGGAATCAAACTACCGCACGACGACGTGTCAGACGTCAGGCGCCGAGATCCGAGCCAGAATTACAGACGCCGTGGTGAAGGAAAGACGAAGAGACGCGAGACGTTTCAGCGGAGTAGTTATCAGAGGCTGGAGGAATCCACTAGAGATCGAATGCAGTTCGTCACCACTGATCAGAGACGTTAAGTTGCTGGAAAATTGAACACAAACATGTTCAAACGATGTTCTACTGACTTACTTACGCACCGTGTCTCTGTGTTCTACCTTTTGTTCCCTGGTATCGTTATTAAGTGTCCTTTCCTCGTTTTTTTTTTTTTTTTTCATTTTTTGACATAAGCCTGACGTACGTCGTCGTGGTAACAAACAAAGAACACAAAATGGCAGGGGAACTACATCACCTTCCTAGGAGATGTAGCAGAAATTCTTGAACAGAAAGCTCGAAGAGAACAACGATGTTTATCGCAGGCTAAGCGAGAACGACAGTCCAGTCGTCGCCAGCGCTAGCTATTGCACTTCCCTTACAAGACAAGTGTGCGGCTAATGTTTATACTCCGAAAGTAAACGGCGGTAGCTGCAATGTTTGTAGTCGTCCCTAATACGGTAGCTAATATAGCAAATGTATCTAGCTGAAGAACTTTTTGTCAGATTCCACTCTCAAATGTTCAAAGGAAGTTTGATGTCGGTCTCAAAAAATATCCACAAAAAAAAAAAAAAACCCTAAGCCGAACCCTAACCATGCCGATCTCATCTCGACTCAGATCCCGCTCATCAACACATGTGACAGACATACGCTCTGTGAGACGGCACTCAGCATCTGCTTGTGTGTGGATATAAACCCGGCCAGCAGCTGTCCAGAGGAACGTGTAGGAAGCCCCTCAGGCCCTCTGCTCGTCTTTCAGCTCCGGCTCAGATGGACGAGCCAAAAGCAGGGCTGCGAACGCACAGCCTGGTCCATCTGCCATCGCTATGTGTGCTATGCATGTCCTGGCTAACAGCAATCAGGAACCAAGCAACATCAAAGCAACACAACAGGGACAGTCCGGAGAGCACAGAGCAGACTTGGTGAGAGCTGGAGACTGAAATCATTACCATACCTCTTCTCCTGTGTCACTCTCAGCCTTGACGATAAGATCACCGATACAGAGCTGCTCCATCGAGAGCAAATCATTGCTAACAGGGTCGCATATACGTCCCGGCTCTTTTCTGTCGATGCAAATCAAATACCTGCATGATCGCTGCCACCTTGTATGGACTGATGGGTTATAAAAATGATTATAATATTACTTTTAAACGCAAACTTTCATGATCATAGTTAAAACATCATTCTTTCTTTGAAACTCTCTGTGTATACGGTTATATAGAAGCGATCGAGTCTATGAAGGTTGACGGAGTGTGCTGTTAGAAATAAACACCTATGTTAAAGACGATATCAACAATGGACTAGAAGATAAGATTCTGTGCATATCGTCCAATCCCAATGGTCACTTCTTTTAAGAAAATTAAGACATAACATTTTCAAGATCTTCCCCAATTCTGTGAGATGGAGGAAGAGACTTGACGAGATCCTTCTGAGAAGGTGAGTTGATCATTTCATAACCAGGATTTTGCTGGATGAGATTTACTGTATATGAAACCATGCATGCTGTGATGTCATTCAGATCGCCGCTTTGTCGGATGGATGTACACCCGTCTGTCTGGACGCCATCGGTAGTCAATGAAAGTATTATGAACGTACATGAATGTGGAATGTTGTAGCCTAGTGGTTAAGGTATTGGACTGCCAATCAGAAGAATTTGAGTGTTGTCCACCATGTTGCCACTGCTGGGCCCCTGAGCAAGGCCCTTAACCCTTAGATGTATAAAAGAATGAGATAAATCGTAAGTCGCTCTGGATAAATGCTGGAACTGTAAATATAAAATGTACAGGAGCATCAGCAGAAACACAGTGATGGACACGAGACAGTTTGGTGATATTATCACGGTAGCTGTGAGGATGTCGCCGGCCTGCTGTGTCACGAGTAGGATGATGCAAAGGAAGGTATGTTAAGGCATCATCGTATTCGTGACCCTGCATGACCAGCGACATCCTTGCGTCTACCGGAGAACCTCGGCAGGACCGGGTCCTCTATCCCTCTGTTAAACGTCCCTTATGCAAAGGTGTGTGCACTGGGTATAAACGTGTCCTATACAGCGGATCATGAAGCAGAGGGTTTGCTTTGGCACAGTCTGACTCCATCAGTAATGAGCTGCACCAGAGCTCCGAGACTGGAGAAGGAGGAGTCGTGTCTCGCAGGGGCCACTTCCTCTTGTAGCAAAACCAAAACAAAAGAATGCATTGATTAGAAACGATGGTGCAAATGCAGGAGTTATTCGCAAAAAAAAGAACAAAAAAACCCTAACTACTGCCAGTCCAATGGAAACATGAGAGTTTCACGCCAAGTGCCATTACGCACAAGAAACTCCGGACTGCCTGATGGATGGAAGGGCTTGAAATTTAGACCAGTGTTTTTCTTTTCTTTCCTTTTCTTTTCTTTTCCTTATTACAGTGTGCATAACATAAAACTGTAATTTTGATGCTTTTGGCTTAACTGGGATTCTTTTTAATAGCTTATAATATTACCTTTTATTGGCCAAACATTTTAACAGTAGACGTTTTACATTTTGGTGTTTTTTCATGTGAAATTGTGGCCTCTGAGGTTTCACACTGCTCCTACTTTCCCCGGGTTAACACTCAATCCTGGGTTTATATAGTCAGAGGTTTCACACTGCTCCTACTTTTCCCGGGTTAACACTCAATCCTGGGTTTATATAGTCAGAGGTTTCACACTGCTCCTACTTTCCCCGGGTTAACACTCAATCCTGGGTTTATATAGTCAGAGGTTTCACACTAGTCCTACTTTTCCCGGGTTAACACTCAATCCTGGGTTTATATAGTCAGAGGTTTCACACTAGTCCTACTTTCCCCGGGTTAACACTCAATCCTGGGTTTATATAGTCAGAGGTTTCACACTGCTCCTACTTTCCCCGGGTTAACACAATCCTGGGTTTATATAGTCAGTTTGTCTAAAGTTTGTCGTGAAGTCGACATCTGACTTCTGCTAATTTTTCAGCGTGACGTATTTCCCCCTCGCTACGGCTCACACTTCTGTGGCGTTCGGCGTTTCGCCCCCTGACTCTATCTACAGAGAGTTTTTTTTCCTATGTCCTGGATTTCACCTGAGATGTTTTCAAGCGGACGTCTGTCGCTAAGCAACTAGCTGTAACAAAAGCCAAGTATTTCAAAGTATTTCTAGCTGCTATAAACTGTGGTACAAGAGAAAGAAAACACTCAAGGTCATGCGGTTATAGAAGAATACTCGACGATGGAGTGTTGTGATGAAGCACTAAGTCAATTTGTTCCGTCTGTTCTTACAGAATACTTTTTATCCATTTGTAGCTACAAGATGTACAAGAACTCTTCTTTCCTTTACAGTTCTATTTTACTTTGTTAACAAACTTTATTCTAATCCAACAGATGTCGATTTACACCCGTGTTAAGCTCTGATGAGGAACATAACCCAATGAAACTTCTGGATTTAAGGATATCATTCGAGTACAATCCTGAGGAGGTGACGGTTATTGGACTTGAGCGGAGGTCAGATGTGTGTCTATAAAATTTCTACAAGTTTCTATGAATCTTTGACGCTAGTCTAGAGCGTGTTAAGACTTCAGACCTGCGTAACTCTACAGCGATCCGGCGGCTAATCAGTCGTTGCTAGTCACCACCTGTTTACAGTGAAGTAAAAAAAATAAAACTTCATCCGTTCTTTTTCACTTTTTTAGTCTCGTGTTGTTGTTGGCTTGTGAAGATGTCTGGCAATGCGAGTCGTGTTCCTCGGTGGCTACGTTCATTAGCGCCGGAGCAAAAGAGGGAACTTTGTTAGGTCCTGATTGGCCACGTTCCATTTCTCCGATCGTCGAGCTCGATGAGCGCTTAGGAAAAAAACGCCAGTGAACTCGCAGCACTTTGTTTGGGTGAATAGCGTCTTTGCTTCCACTCTTAACACAATTCAGAGTAAAAACCGTAGAAATGTCAGCCGGGCTGAGAGCTGTTTCTGTCTTTCTGAGCCGGAGGAACGAATAACTCTTTCCCTTTCTTCTTTCTTCACCTCTCGCTTTTCAGGACCACTTGCTGGATCTTATAGAGGACCGAGCGGACGAGGTGGCGGCGAGCCAGACAACACAAACACTTCAGCAAGTTCAACACTTCCTCCGTGTACAATACGATAAACTCTCTAATTATTTTGTTGTCGTTTTTTTAAAGCTATACAGCAGACGAGTGGCTTCCTGTGTGTCAGACTCGCTAAGTGAACATGATACACAACAAACACACAACTACCTTCTCCTCCAGACACGCATTTATTAAACAAACTCTATTTCATCCTATATATTTCATTCAAGATTTTTATTTTTATTTTAATTATTATTATTATTATTATTATTATTATTATTATTATTATTATTATTATTATTATTATTATAGCATTTATTTATTTATAAAAGTAAAAAGTACATTTTCTCCTACATTCTCTATTTACTTCACTTTGTGTAACTTTGGTTTTTTTTTGTATTTAAATTTTTTCTTTTGTTCATTTTAACGTATAACTGCTGCTAAGCTGATATTATTATTATTATTATTATTATTATTATTATTATTATTATTATTATTATTATTATTATTATTCCCCATGAACTTAAAACTTAAACTAATAATCAAAAACTATACAACAAGTTAGGACAAAAACTATATATATATATATATATATATATATATATATATATATATATATATATATATATATAGAGAGAGAGAGAGAGAGAGAGAGATTGATTTATTAAAATAGAAAGTAAAAGAAAGTAAAAGTAAAAGATCAACAAAATAAATAACAGTAAATAACTAAAGAAGTAAAAAAAACTACAAAAGAAAAAAGAATATATATATAAAGTGTGTTGTGTAGTTATATATATATATATATATAAAGCTGTAGCAGCAGCTCAGATGTAAACCACAGGTAGTAAACGGCGGTCTGCTGGACGTCAGAGACACCGCGAGTGTTTTTGTGTTACTGAACTACAGAACAGAAGAAAAGACGTAAAAGAGAGAAAGATTTAAACAGTAGAACAAGACTGAGAGACGAAGAACACACACACACACACACACACACACACTCTCATACATGCACACACACACACACACACACACACACACACACACACACACACACACACACACACACACACACACACACACACACACACACAAATAACATCATTAAAAACCAAAAGGTTTCAGTTTAGTAATTTTTTTTTCTTGCACTTCAGAAACTTGTTCCCAGTCAGAACGAAACCTGCTCAAAAGTCTAAAGTTCATGGCAGGGGGAAGTGTGTGTGTGTGTGTGTGTGTGTGTGTGTGTGTGTGTGTGTGTGTGTGTGTGGGCTGTCTGGAACAACCACTATTGTGTCCTTTATTTGACATTACGGCCTTCCACATCCTTCTAACAAGGCAAAAGAGGGCCTCAGCGTAGCCAAAGCTGCAGACAGATCCAAAGATATGTACACACAAGTGCGCACACACACACACACACACACACACACACACACACACACACAAACACACACACACATAGACACACACACTTGTGATGACATCCCCAGCTGTCTCATGTCTGTCACTGTGTTTCTGTCTATGACTGAGGACATGAACATGACTCCATGTCCACCAGAGAGCTTTAGGACAACAAACGCTTTCAAATCACTACGGACCGTTCACACGACCATTAACTACACACACACACACACACACACACACACACACACCCGATTAGGAAACAACACAGTAGCTCTGTTGCGATGTTTAAGAAAACATCTACAATTAAGGAAGCAGCATCATTTTATTTTTACCCTAATCACAAGCTGATATATATATATATATATTTTTTTAATATTTACATTTATTATTATTTAACTGAAAATGTTGTAATATTAAAACTCAGCAAAAATTTAAATTTACAATTTTCATTTTTCTCCTTCAACCTGAAATATTTTTCTCGTATCCCTCGAAATGTGAAGTTTAAAAAAAAAAAAGTTAAACAAAAAAAAGTTCTTCTTTTTTATATATAAACACAACCTACAAATAGAATTAATTTCATCCAAAATTCATCCAAATATTTTGTTGCTTTTTTTTTTTAAATGTTTTGTTTTGTTGTTTGTTTGTTTTCTACACAACTTCTCCTTGTTTAGGTTTTCATGTTGTGCTCAGACACATCACACACTCGGCTCATCACACAGTCCGCACTCGTCTCTCGTCCTGCAGGTGAATCTGAAAGTTCCTCGTAAAGTTCTTTCTTAATGTTTTTTTGCTCTAATTTTAAGTTGTTTTAATGATTCAACAAAACACTTTAAGCCAGAAAGAACGAACTGTTTTATCAGCTTTGTGGGTTTTCTGGTCTTAAACACCGCCGGGCAGATCGGACGACTCGGACCACACGGGACGCCGATTAATCTGATCTGCGTGAAGCATCTGATGCTGCTGCTTCTGAATGTTTTGCTGATACTGATAATAACTCTGAGCTCCTTTTAGTGCTCGAGCTCAAAGAGAAAAATAAACTGATTCATAAACAAATAAATCTAGAAATATAAGCAAAGTTTATTTTTATAAACTATGTTTGTTTTGTTTTTTTCCCCCAAGCTTATAATAATAATAATAATAATAATAATAATAATAATAATAATAATAATGTTTTTATTATTATTATTATTATTATTATTATTATTATTATTATTATTATTATTATTATTATTATTATAAATAAATAAATAAATAAATAAATACTAATAATACTACTACTACTAATAATAATAATAATAATAATAATGAAACTCCATGTATTTATTTATGAGTCGGTGAATGTAACTAAAATAATTCAGCCCTGTGGTTTGAGGTTTTTGTTTTGTTTTCTTGTTTTTTTTTTTAACTTAAGTAATATTTCTGTGTTTTATGAGTTTAGGTGTGTGGGCTGGAACGACAGCATGTCGGTGTTTACCCCGGTGTCTCGTCCACACATCTGTCTCACGGCCGTGAGAGATCTCGCCTTACGCTTAAAACACAATTTAATTTCATCTCAAACCACTTTAGGACGTCTGAGACGCCGAGCTGCAGAGAGAGAGGGAGAGAGAACGCTTCTGTCTCCCTGATCCATGTTTAATAACTAAAACATATTACATCACACGTACACACACACACACACACACACACACACACACACACAGAGAGAGAGAGAGAGAGAGAGAGAGAGAGAGAAAGACACACACACAAAGAGAGACATGCACAGAGACACACACGCAAAGAGAGAGACGCAAAGAGACACACACACAAAAAGAGAGACACACAGAGACACACAGAGACACACACACAAAGAGAGAGACGCACAGAGACACACACACAAAGAGAGAGACACACAGAGACACACACACAAAGAGAGAGACACACAGAGACACACACACAAAGAGAGAGACACACAGAGACACACACACAAAGAGAGAGACGCACAGAGACACACACACACACACACAAAGAGAGAGACACACAGAGACACACACACAAAGAGAGAGACGCACAGAGACACACACACACAAAGAGAGAGACACACAGAGACACACACACAAAGAGAGAGACACACAGAGACACACACACACACAAAGAGAGAGACGCACAGAGACACACAGAGCCACACACACAAAGAGAGAGACGCACAGAGACACACAGAGACACACACACACACAAAGAGAGAGACACACAGAGACACACACACACAAAGAGAGAGACGCACAGAGACACACAGAGCCACACACACAAAGAGAGAGACGCACAGAGACACACAGAGCCACACACACAAAGAGAGACACGCACAGAGACACACAGAGACACACACACACACAAAGAGAGAGACACACAGAGACACACACACACAAAGAGAGAGACGCACAGAGACACACAGAGCCACACACACAAAGAGAGAGACGCACAGAGACACACAGAGACACACACACACACAAAGAGAGAGACGCACAGAGACACACAGAGCCACACACACAAAGAGAGAGATGCACAGAGACGCACAGAGACACACACAGAAAGACACACAGAGACACACACACGCACACAAAGAGAGACACACACACACACACACACACACAAAGAGAGAGACGCACAGAGACACACACACAAAGAGAGAGACGCACAGAGACACACACACGCACACAAAGAGAGACACACACACACAGACACACACACACACACACACACAAAGAAAGACACACACAGAGACACCCACACACACAAAGTGACACACACAGACACACACACACAAAGAGAGACACACAGACACACACACACACACACACACACACACACACACACACACACACACACACACACACACACACACACACACACACACACACTTGTTTGAAGCAGCTGTATAGATCAGATTACACGTATCTGTATATTGAGCGTTAAATTATTATTTTTTTCCCTGAGTTAAAATGATAAAATCTGATGTAAAAATGTAACCTGAGGCAGTTATTAGGGTTTTTATGGCTTTTGTTACGGCTGCAAATCATCTGTAATTACAGCCGAAGTGTTACTGAGTTCAAGCTACTGCATTAAACATGATCACAGTCACACCATGAGGAGAACCCGGGGCTGCATGATGTGAAACCAAACATCATCATCATCACCACCCAGTCTGTACTACATGAGAGTTATATTATTATTATTATTATTATTATTATTATTATTATTATTATTATTACTATTATTATTATTATTACTATTATTATTAATTAATTAATTAATTAATTAATTTTTATTCACACAAATGTTACATAATATTTAGTTTATATATATATATAATAAAAATCATTTAAATATTAAGAGACAATTAATCACACATCTTCATCATCATCATCATCATCATCATCATATGAAATGTCTAACAGATCAACTAAGAACGAGGCCCAGTTTCTAGAGCCTGATAACAGGAAGTGATGTGTGTTGCTGAAATCTGATTGGATGGCAGCCGTAGCCTCGAGCAGCAGACTGGTGGCGGTGAATCACTGAGTGACACAAACACCTTCGGCTGAGATGCGCTTTTCTCTCTCTGTTTTATTTCTCCACAGTGCCATGCCTTTCAACTTAATCCATCTGGCCTCTGATCCCTGACGCAAACCTACTGGACGCCGTGCCAAGCTGCTCGCGTATCCAAGACAGAAACATGTCGAGAGAAGGTTACTAAGGAGGAGAAAGTGGAGGAGGAGGAGGACAAGACATTTTGTCCGTTATTCTCCAGAATGAAACACTGAAGCTTTTATTTCAACATCTGTTGTAGGACATCACTAACGTGGCCTGAGTTCGTTCTCTTCTCCGTTATGTTCTAGCAGCTACAATCAGCCGTTCCCTCGCCGGGACTCCAGTTACCAACACAAAACAAAAAGGTTGTCATGGAAACCTAAAGCTAAAGCTTTACCTCTGACTGTTGTGGCGCTGACACTGGAGACTCCTTCCAAAAGTGTCAATACTCTAGGTGTGTGTGCATTGGTATACACACACACACACACACACACACACACACACACACACACACACACACACACACACACTTGTTGCAGAAATAAAAAAAAGAAGACAAAGAAGAAGAACATAAAAATAAGATGTTGATGAAGAAAACAGAATAGAAAGAAAAAAAATATTGAATATGATGAAGAATAAATGATGATAATGGAGGAGAAGGAAGATGAAGAATATGATGATGATGATGATGATGAAGGAGGAGAAAGAAGAATAAGAATAAAATGATGATGATTGTCATGATGATTATATGTTTTCCTCCTCCTCCTCATCATCATCATCATCATCATCATCATCATCACTATACTGTGCCTCTGCAGCTACAGTGCTTGGCCCCCGCATTATATAATTTAATTTGATGACGACGATTTAATATTTGCAAACTTTTAATTAGTTAAAAAACTTCATTAGCATTAAACGGTAAAGTCCTGGCAGTTTATCGCTGTCAGGTTTAAAGCCCAGGAGCAATGACCAAAACGCCACAAGGACATAAAACGCTTTTGAGATCTTAAGACATTACTTTTGCGTAGCTTCTTGTTACTAGCAACTGGTCCGCCTGGCTGAAGAGTTTCTCATGTGAGCGAATAGGCAGGAAGTCGTCCTGAGATGTCTGCGTTATGATACCGACGTCTCTTTACCTCTCTCTCTGATCGGAGAAAAGCCGCAGATATCTATGGCCTCGGAAATAATGTTCAGAGTGGGACACCGAAGGGACGCATCGGCTCTGTGTCTGTTATTTTTAGATCCTAATCGACTCCGAATCGAGTCACACCGAGTCGACTCTTGGAAGCTCTTTTGTCCTTGTGTGGCCGCTCGCCTTTCAATACGCCAATTGTCTTTGGTGAGTGGAATCCATCAGCGACAGACGCTCCGTCTCTCTGTACCTCATGTCGCGGGTGATCTTTGACCCCGTCCGTCCTTGTTTATAAACGTTATGCTTTCCGACAAGCCGTGTAAAAGGGCAGGGGTAGAGCGGGGCAGCACGGGGCTGTGCTTCTATACTGTTTTTACTTCTTTGTCAGCAAGAAGAAAGATGTCGAAAGCTTTTAGAATAATCGCCTTACCGTCCGCACGGGACTCTCGTAATTAAAGCTGGGGGGTGACCTTTGACCTCGTAGCTAAGTCTGTTTTCTGTCCTCCGGACCGAAATCGGGGCGAGGCAGGAATCTGTTTATTTATTTAGCGAGTTCTCTGGATCACGGAGATGCATCTGTCTCTGAGAGCTTAAAATATAAGAGTCGTGTCTGGAATGTGGTTAAGCTAACGGCTAGTTAAATAAATAAATAAATAAATAAATAAATAAACCAAGTGGTGTGATTTTTATATTTTTTCTGTTTTGTTCGAGCTTGTCCGCGGCGGCTAATTAAAGTCGATCGAGCTTATAAAATATGCAATTTTCATTACAGCGGCCGGTAACCGAGATGAATTATTCATTAAAATGAGGAGTTTTGTGGTGAAATCGAAAGTGAGACAAACCCTGTGTTTGCTGAGATACTCGGCGAAACCTTTACTTACAAGCATTTCAAACTTTTAAGCGTTAAAAAAAGTTGAATCCCAGCAGTTAATTATCCCACCGCTATCATTTTATTCATTTTAATCCTCACAGCCTCTGCGGTGTTGAAGGAAAGAGGTGGAAATCTCCAGACGCCTCGTTATCTGCTCTGTTTTCACCAACACTAAAGATCTACAAAAGCCCTGAAATGATTATTTTTGACTTATTATCTCGTTATTTAAATTTTTTACCTCATTTATTTGATTTACAATCTCTTTATTTTGACTTAGCAACGTATCTCAGACTACCGCTTCACTATCTTGTTTTTCTAAATTTAACAACGACAAATGTGATATGACTTAAAATGACTTAAATCTAAAAATTATAACTTGAAATAATGAGACAGTATCTTGAAATAAAGTGAATGAAGTATCAAGTCAAATAATGAGATATCTTGAAATATCTTGAAACATTGATATGAGATAAGATTAAAAAGTCAGGAGTCACGAGAAATAAAATAGTATAAAGTAAAATAGTATATTGTGAGATAGTTTGAACTGATAAAATGAGAAAATGATGAGATAAGGCTAAATAACAAGAGTCCTAACAATGAGATAATATCTTGAAATAAGTTAGAAAGTGAAAAAAACAACAACAAAAAAAAGAGATAACATTTTGTTAAGATATAACCTAATAGGTTATAAGCTTGAAATAATGAGATAGCTATCCAAAACAATGAGATAATATCTTACAGCCAGGTATTAGACTGGTATAATAAGATACCAAATCAAAACAATGAGCTAATATCTTGAAGCTATTAGGATGAAATAATTGGGCAATAAAGAAAACTAATAATAACAAGATCATTTCTAAATAACAAGATAATATCTTACAGTAAGGTATTTGGTTGGTAGAATGAGCTACCGGTTCTTGCGGTTCAGGGCTTCCGTTGTAAACGGTTTACGGCTCGTAACGTATCTCAGATTTCGATTTCCAAACCCTAGGTTGTAATTTTCACCAGTCTAACCACTCACTGTTTAAAGAGAGCCACCAGACTAAACTTGTCCTTCAGGAAGTCAGCGTTGCTGTATAAGGATACGAAGGAATCCTGCATGGCATTCTTCAGGGAGACAAAATGCATTGAGCGTTTGACCACAAAGGCACGTCAACACACCATTTAATCATTTCCTCGTAACCCTCTCATGACCAAACTGTCACATTACATCACTGCAGCGTCTAGCAAAGTCTTACTAATGCTGGCTCTCCAGAAAGACAAACAAACTCTGCGAATGGTGAATGTTTGACTTAGACAGCTACATTTCTCCAGCACTCTGACAGAACCAAGGAACTAAAAAAACCTAGTTTGTGTTACCTAGAGATGAAGAACCAGAGGTTTGGTTTAGTTTTCAGGATCTGTTGAATCAGTGGATCACGCTGAGAGGAACCGAGGAACCGAGTTTCTGTTGACTAAAGATGAAGGACCAGGTGTTTTGTTTAGTTGTTGAGATCTGTTGTATCAGTCCATCATGCTGAGAGACTGTGGACAGGCTTCAAGGCTACATGATGGATAGAAGGTCCCAGAGGATGACTTCGGCGGTCTCTGGAACTCGGCCATGGTGCGAGCAGTCAGTCATCGACGTTTCTCAGGTTAATGTTTAAACACACACATGCAGACCCAGCGATCTCATTTGAAGGCTTCTCCCCTGGGTCCACTCCGTCTCACTTTGGACCATGAACGTAGCTGCAGGCAGTTTGTAGAAAGAGAGAGAGCACAATCCTCCTGCTGAAGTGCCTGTTTAGTTTAGCAGCAAAGACTGAGATCTCCTCAGCCCCGACTAGCCGAGTGTTGATTTTGGAAAGCTAGGTGAAAAACCTTCGCCTCGGACCAAGCGGCAGTCAGAGCAAAGGCGGCAAGAGGAGACGGATAAATTAGTCGACGGACTTACAGAGTGTCTTTATCCCAAGTTTATAAAAAAAAAACCCAAGTGCAAAAATGAGGTTCTGACAAATCGTACAGCCACAATGGCATGGTTTCATCTCCAGATGTGCCTCGGTTCTGATTTAAGGTTAACGTGGTACTTCAGAAGGCGTATATGACGTTCATAAAAGATCGATCCGATGGCTGAGTCCGTCGTTTCCCACAATGCAGCAAGGAAAGGAAAGACGGAACAGAGCCACAATGAAAGCCTTGTCTGGAGAAGCAGTTGTCAAGCCAGGAGTTTCTACCAGCAGAGATTACGTGACACCTCTGCAGCTCAGCGCTAATTCCCTGGGCCTGATTCGACGCGAGGGATTAGCCAGCAGTGACGGAGCTGCCTTATCTTGCTCTGCAGTGATAAATCAGGTGCTAACATAAACCTCTGCTCAAACAAGACCGCTCTAGGGAACAGGTCAGCAGAGATAGTGGAACACATTTCACCTCCAGAAAAAGACCTGGCCCTAAAACAAGCAGGTGTTTATATTTATTCTTTTTTTTTCAACAAATCCCCAAATACCGCGTCCACGACGGAGGACGGCTGCCGCCGGGTTTTAACCACCGACAGCTCGAGGCTACAGGTTTAACTGGAGTAACGGAGGAATGTCGGGCACCGCCATCGATGGCAGTTCCCAGAAAATCCAAAGAAAGCTTTTGACATTTTTTTTAAATCCTTTCTAGTACGTCAATCAGTTCCGGCAAATTACTACGTCACCGAATAACAGCTGGTCCACAAAAGCCAGGTTTGATATGTGCGACGTTTCGTCGGCAGACAGACTTTGGAATTCCTCGGTCTCGAGTTGAGATCAGCCGTTCTGGAAAGTGTTCATGTTCTCCACGTTATCAGTCTTCAGTTTATTACTAATGCACCAAACAAAGACGTCTAACGACGAAGTCCCCGTGGTTCGATGACTTAAATATAAGACTGTAAGTGCTACCGTGATACATTGATCAGTGATCGTTAGCTTCAACTGACTGATTTTCTACACAATACATTTCTGGATTAATGACATGGATTTATTTAGTAGAATTTTTGGAAGTGTGTAGCTGAAATCACACAGCATGAAGCTCACATGCCACTCAGAGACAGACACATTCTGCTAAATCCACTACTCCGCGTCGGACATTCCCGCCGATTCGCCCCGTTTCCACCAACGGGTGAGTCCTTCTTCACATCTGTTGCTCGAGAGATGACCAAATGATGATCTGTGAAACAGGCAGACAGCTGAAATAACCCACGTCTCAGAAAAGAATAACGTCTTCAGAGAACAAAGTTGGCTTTAAGTGCTCGCTCCCCGGAGGAGAGGTTGGGACGGGAAGACAAGAGAAGAGAAGGTTTGCAGGAGACGTTTCACTAGAGTGTCATCAGCGTGCTGAAATGAGCGTAGAGGAATTACAACAGCACAAAAAGTCCATACATGACGTCCTCACACTGCCTCTTTTGTGCCTTGCCGTTTTTTTGTGCTCGTATCTATCGGGATTATATCCGCGTCGCCGGAACAAATCCGATTATTCCTAATCTTGTTGTTACGACAAACAATTACGCTATCGTTTGGATTCCATGCTTTGTGTTTGTTTTTGTTTTCTGTTTTTTAATCACATTTAAATAGCTCGTAATGGGCCGCTTATTTCTTTTCTAACGAGGGAATTTGGCGCGTGTGTGCAGTTAAAATGACATTTATTCAGTAATTTTTAGTCTCATTGCATTCTATAGTTTAGGAGGAAGAGCAAAGCCCTTAACCATCAATTACTATATAGAAATAAAACAATAATAAATAATATAAGCTGCCATAAATGTGACATAACAATGTAAACCTCTGACACTGCCAGGACATCCAGTGATGTTTACTTCGATTATGGGATGTGGTGCCCTGGTGGTTCTGGTGTTAAATCACCAATCAGACAGTTGTGAGTTCGAATCCCCTGTTGCACCAAGCTGCCACTGCCACCGCCGGGCCCCTGAGCAAGGCCCTTAGTTTCTCAATTGCCAAAAATGTAAGTCACTCTGGATAGGACTGTAAACGTAAATTATATATAAAATTCTCTCTAGTATTTAATTAATAATTATAAAATAATAAACAGTGGGTCACGGTGGCTTAGTGGTTAGCACGTTCGCCTCACACCTCCAGGGTCGGGGTTCGATTCCCGCCTCCGCCTTGTGTGTGTGGAGTTTGCATGTTCTCCCCGTGCCTCGGGGGTTTCCTCCGGGTACTCCGGTTTCCTCCCCCGGTCCAAAGACATGCATGGTAGGTTGATTGGCATCTCTGGAAAATTGTCCATAGTGTGTGTGTGTGAGTGAATGAGAGTGTGTGTGTGCCCTGTGATGGGTTGGCACTCCGTCCAGGATGTATCCTGCCTCGATGCCCGATGACGCCTGAGATAGGCACAGGCTCCCCGTTCGGATAAGCGGTAGGAAATGAGTGAGTGAATGAGTGAAAGTTTGCTCCACATCCGTAATTACTTAATTAAAATCTGATCAATTCCCTGGAGCTCCTCCTGACTTTCTTTGCTAGATGCTTCAATGTATTCAGTAAATGAATGAAAGAATCAGTGCCATGTTGTCTTTAAAAAAAAAACAAGTAACATCGTGTGAAATGTTTCCTGTTCTTGCTCACGTTATAGCGGCGATAAACAGTCCTTTCTTTATTAAACTCCTTTGTCAAAAATACGTCTGAAAACAGAAGCTACACATTTACGTCTGAAGCTGGAGACATTTACATAAGCACATTTATAAACTCGCGTCTGCTGTATCCGTCCGTACCGACGGGCCGTTTCTATGGAAACAATAACGTAAGTTAAGACGATGTTAAAATAAACCTGTGCTTATTTTTTTAACTGTCAGTAAACAATCCAAGACCTCCTGTCCAATCAGGATCCAGGATCCAGAACGCGACAGGTCTGAGAAGGAAAACGACTTCATTACATTCGGAGCAGATCAGCGTTCCGTCGCAAGGGAAGAATAACACAAGACAGTCAATAATTGATGAGACGGTGCTGCTCTTCCCATAAATACTCCTGAAATCTGCACAGTCACGGCAGAGAGCGATATCCTGGGATCTGTGTTTATTTATGAAAACAGGACAAATCCCGGGACATTATATCGTCTCAGTCTGTACACGTGACCTATTAAGTGCAAATCCAGTGCAGGCCTGGATGGAACATGCAGCTGAATCACAACCCCACGCTCTCAATAAACAATCTGCACTTAAATCTCACGTGTCAAGGAAAAGGTCACAATTGCCCCTTTACCCCCGAGGCAGTTCGAGTGCAGGTTCGGAGCCTAATTTAGAACCAGTTCTTTCTGTTTCGACCGCCAAAGCACCGGCTCTGAACCAGGAAAAGTGGTTCTTAAGTAGCACCGAAACGTTGCTGGTCTAGACTTAAGAACCGCTTGCATCAGGAGCTGTGGGCGGGGCTGTGGGCGGGGCTACTGTTAGCGCATTTGATAATGTACCTTAAGTATACTAATGTTTAATACACTTTTACTTTACCGCGATATGATACATTATCAGCACACATGATAGTAGGTAGCTACATGCTAAGGCTAAATTTTTTTCTGTGTTAATGATAAAATAACGTTATGTACTTTATCGATTACAACCTCCGTTTATACAGATTACACGGAGCCGCACGTACACGTTTTATTCACCGAGTTTGGATGCCGATGTAGGTTCACAAAGCCATGAGCATTAACAGTAAAGCAACATCCGCCATTGTTGTTGTGTTTGTGTTTGTCGCTGCTGTGCTAACGTCGCTGGGACACGTGACACGTATACAGTGACGTCACACTCGGCGCTGTGACGCTCTCTAGCCGGTGGAAAGGCAAACTGGTTCTTAGAAGGTTCTCCAGTGGAACCAACTTTGAACCAGCACCAGCGCTAGCTCTGAACCAGCACCCGGTTCTTTCCGGTGGAAAAGAGGCAAAAGAGGCGAACTTCGGCGTCGGGCTGCAAATAAAATGCATAGATGGCTGGGTGCTCCCTTAGAGATAGGGTGAGGAGCTCGGTCACTCGGGAGGAGCTCAGAGTAGAGCCGCTGCTCCTCCACATCGAGACGAGTCAGCTGAGGTGGCTCTGGCATCTGTTTCGGATGCCTCCTGGACGCCAACCGGGAGGAGGCCCTGGGGAAGACCTAGGACACGCTGGAGGGACTATGCCTCTCGGCTGGCCTGGGAACGCCTCGGTATTCCCCCGGAAGAGCTGGAGGAAGTGTCTGGGGAGAGGGAAGTCTGGGCGTCCCTGCTTAGACTGCTGCCCCCGTGACCCGGCCCCGTATAAGCGGTAGAAGAAGAAGAAGATTCTCCACAATGATCTCGAAACGTAGCAGCCTTGAGACTGGTTTGTAATTTTCATCATCTGACTCTTTTTTCTTTTCTCCGGTGTGTGATTCATTAGCGAGGTAACGCCGGACTGACCTCATTCCACTCAAGCAATCAAGACGCTGATTTATGCATGAAGTCAGCATGCGCCGGATCAAAAAACATTTAAAAAAGCAAATTGAACAAATAAGAAGTCTGGGGAAGAGGCGGCGGAGGCAGCGGCGGAGTGAGGCGGCTGCACGAGCGATAAGATGACGCTCAGCGGAGCGGAGCTAAGCTTAATAAGAGTCTCGAGTGTTGTAAATGAGAGATTAGCTGTGCTACAGTGTGATGTGGGAGAATCAAATCACTGTGTACAGAAATGGTCAATTTTTGGGAAATAAAGCGGTGACGAGCGAGAAACATGCAGTAGAGTCATAATAATAAACAAACAAACACATAAACAAATAAAGATGAATAAATCTATACAGTCATGCAGGCGGAAAAACTACATGAGTTCATTCTTACAAAGAAATAAAAGTAGGTGTTGATTCATGTGTGTGTGTGTGTGTGTGTGTGTGTGTGTGTGTGTGTGTGTGTGTGTGTGTGTGTGTGTGTGACTATAAACAGATTAAAAAATGATGATCTGTAAGTCTTTAATAAATTGATATAAGAGAATGAATCACTTTGGGCTGAATCAAACCACCATGACACAGTTTAGTGGAATGTGTCTGTATGCTGTAGCTTTAAATTTGTAAAAGAGGTGAGAAGAGAAAGGAAGAGAAGAGAAGAGAAGAGGAGAATAGAGGAGAGAAGAAAAGAGAAGAGGAGAGAAGAGAAGAGAAGAGAAGAATAGAGGAGAGAAGAAAAGAGAATAGGAGAGGAGAGGAGAGAGGAGGAGAATAGAGAAGAGGAGAGGAGAGAGGACGAGAATAGAGAGGAGAGAAGAGAAGAGAAAAGAATAGAAGAAAGGGAAAGAGAAGAGAAGAAAGGAGAAGAGAAGAGAAGAATAGAGGAGAGAAGAGGAGAGGAGAGGAGAGGAGAGAAGAGAAGAAACGGAAAGAGAAGAGAAGAAAGGAGAAGAGAAGAGAAGAGGAGAATAGAGGAGAGAAGAAAAGATAAGAGAAGAGGAGAATAGAGGAGAGAAGAAAAGATAAGAGGAGAGGAGAGAGGAGAAGAGAAGAGAGGAGAGGAGAGGAGGTGAGAGGAGGAGAAGAGAAGAGAGGAGGTGAGAGGAGGTGAGAGGAGGAGAAGAGAAGAGAGGAGGTGAGAGGAGAGGAGGTGAGAGGAGGAGAAGAGAAGAGAGGAGAGGAGGTGAGAGGAGAGGAGGTGAGAGGAGGAGAAGAGAAGAGAGGAGAGGAGGTGAGAGGAGGAGAGGAGAACAGAGGAGAAGAGAAGAGAGGAGAGGAGAGGAGGTGTATATGGATGTGATGGTGTTGATACACAGACGATGGACTTGGCTCTAAACTGGATCCATGGACTGAAGT
>NC_062528.1:22720485-22737985 GCF_022655615.1 Tachysurus fulvidraco | reverse complement strand
AGGAAGGAAAGATTTTCAAAACTATTGATGTTTATGAAAATGTGCCCCACAAGCCCGAACACCATACAAGGGTTAATCAGTGGTTCTAATGTGCCCCACAGACCCGAACACAGTGGTCATAATGTGCCCCACAGACCTGAACACAGTGGTTCTAATGTGCCCCACAGACCCGAACACAGTGGTCATAATGTGCCCCACAGACCTGAACACAGTGGTTCTAATGTGCCCCACAGACCCGAACACAGTGGTCATAATGTGCCCCACAGACCTGAACACAGTGGTCCTAATGTGCCCCACAGACCCAAACACAGTGGTCCTAATGTGCTCATGGTTTACTTTTTGTTGGGGAAAAAAACGAATAGATAGTGCCGTCGCAAGAAGTAATGAGCGTTCGACTCAAACTGTGTTTTATCCCCCACAAAAAAACAGCCCCAAACCTCATACGTTCTTCCACATCCACATACCTTAATCCTCACCAGCCGTTATCAGGATGGCTGAAAGGCTTCGAGCACCAGCTTACGCTTGCACTATTAACCACTTCAGTCTAGCAGAGCAGAACTGCGTCGTACACCGATATTTAAAAAATAACCACATGGGTCCCCCGAGACCCTAGAACCAAAACTAGGGAGATTAGAGGTGGCGGGCGGCCTAATAGCTTGGCTCTTCAGTCAAGGGGGAGGTTTCCTATCTGAGCCCTCCAGCTGAGAGCGACTTTATAATCAGTGTTTATCACAAATGGAGGCCAGTCGAGAGGAAATCGTGGTATCTCACTGTAGCTCACTGCTGCAGGACGATACACTAGTCTGAGCTATTCAATGTTTAGCAGGAGGTGTTCCATATGAGCGCACAAGTGTCTGCGAGATAGGATGGAGGGCAGCCGCTTCTTTTTATTCGAGCTGCAAATTTGAGGCAGACTGGACTGCAAATAATGTAGATTGTGCCACACGGGCAAAAAGTCATAGAACTCTGCGAGTCCGAATGAGCCGTCCGTGCCTAAGGATAGAGCAAATTTCCTGGGATCAAAGCAATGCTAAGAAGCATGAAAGAGGCCCGAGTTACAGGGCAGGCAGGTCTCATTTACTTCCTTTAGCTCAATGAAATCTAAAATCTTGACTGCCTAATTACCAAGGGCTAACGTGAGATCCACCTCTGTCTTATCTTCAAACAAGGCCATTCTCTTCCCTAAACAGCTCTTTCATGGTTCCTGCTCCTTTGTAGTCTCATGTAGAGTTTTATGAGTGAGGATCGACTCTAGCCCCTCCCGTGGGCATAACATAAATGGCTCGTCTGGTTTGTGAAGAAGGTAAGAAATGGAAATAAATTTCTTGCCTTAATTTCTTGCCTTACCAGATAAAAAAAGTCACCGGGGTAGAACGTCAAGTCAAGAGTACCTCAAATCTTTATAAGTGATGTGACGTGACGTGATGTGACGTGACGTATGGCTAAGAAAGGTAACCCATGCTCAGAATTCATTCTCTGCATTTAACCCATCCAAAGTGCACACACACAGAAGTGAACACACACCGTGAAGTCACACCCGGAGCAGTGGGGAGCCATTTATGCTGCGGTGCCCGGGTGGCAGTTGGGGGGGGGTCGGTGCCTTGCTCAAGGACACCTCAGTCGTGGTATTGCCGGCCCAAGACTCAAACTCACAACCTTAGAGTTAGGAGTCAAACCCATTAGGCCACGACTTCCCCCATTTTTTATTTATTTATTTATATATTTCTAATTTAAATGCAGATAAGTGACATGACATACAGCTAAGTATGTTTTAAGAAACACCTTAAAAACTGCTTTCTTTTCCTTCTTTCTCTTGTCCTGTTTTTTTTTTTTTTTTTAAATTTATTTCAGACATATATAAGCCTGAAATGCCTAAAAAAAGTCCTAAACTATCAAAAATAACATCACCATCACATCTGGATCTGTTTACATTACCTGCCAAACGCAGCTTACAGAGAGATACCTTAGTTGATGTCAGGATGTCAGGTACTCTCTTTAAAAACAGAGGTTACGCCAAGGTCCTCTGAACGATTGCTGTTTAAAAATGCTATGGTGGCTACAAAGAAGCTTTAATGTAAGGGAAGTGTTCTGTTGTAGTATACTACATAGAACTGTCAAGGCTTTTACCCATAGACACAAACCAGACCGTCCCCTTAAGATGCGTTATTGGCTGGCCCTAGTGCCTCTAAGCTTCTTCACCGAGATCGTAGACTATTCGTCATCTTACGGTCGCTGCACGGTAGCTTCTTTTGTCCAAAACAACTAGCAAGCGAGGTTATGTCCAATCCAAACCATCAACTTAGCAGTCCAAGGTTAAAGGTCATGCCATACAGTGTCTCACGGCTAGTCCTGGAATAACACTGAACCTTAACCGTTCAGCGACACTGTTTCAGACAGAAGACTCAACTCAAGTAGAGTGAATTTCTGTCCTCTGCATATACCCCAGGACAGCTAGGATTGCTGAGGTCCAACAGTGAGCTTGATCAGGGAACACTGTTTGAATCCCACACCCTGGTGACTCTCCAGACACACACCAGCCAACAGAACATGCATATGGCCCCTTGCTCCAGTACCATCAACCTCAAAGATGTCATCCATCTACCCAGTGCTCTGTCCCTCATGACTGCTGTGAACCCTTTTACCCTTCCTCAAATCCTTCCTTCTCTGCCAGGCCATGACTTGAGCAGCAGGAGATCTTTCTTCACTGTGATAGCATAACAAAGCAGTGAAAGTCAGAGCGCTAGGACTTCCTGCTGCTCTCCTTTCCATGTCAGCGTACAGAGTCGTCTCTCGAGAGCCTGACCTTCTCTCTACATTCTGACGCATCCACAGCAGGGAAGAAGGGGAGGAGGGATTGTGGGCAGCTGGCATCATCTCAATACCCCACCATGATCCAGAGTCTACAAATGTCTGTGACCTCTGGTGTAAGTGGGTGCACATTGCCGATACCGATCTTAAAGAGTATCTTCAAGAGCAATTAGTTTTTCGTATGTTTATGGTGTTTCTAACATGCAGACCCTGATGCTGGGAAGCAGGCCAGCTGAAGACACCAGGTGTTATATATTTTGGTACTGCCTTAGAGAGCTGAACCCAATGTAACACACTGATGTCATGCATCAGGCTTCGGGGAATTTTTTCTCTCTTGTAAATGGGTCACATAGATTTCAGGTCCATTAAGAACGTAAAATAGAAGCAGCAATGACAAGTTTGACAAGAGCAAATAAGCTGCACTCTTCCCTCAGGCTTGTTTTCTGGTTTTTATCTCCCACTCTTAAGAGGTCTGTCGGTAATCCGCTGCACTGTAATTAAACATCATGAAATCATTTTTTTTTCCTCATCTGATTTCAGCCCATCTTCAGCTGACTTTCGTGGCTCTAAATTAGACACACACCCAGGAATTCGGCAAACAATTAAAAACAGCCGTATGCAAATGATACGGAGTCGTCTGTCGACCGAAGAACAGATGTCTTCACGTTTCTAATTTTCAACTTGGTTGTGTTTCATCTGTTTGACCAGATTTATTAGGGATGGAAATGTCCTTGTGGGATCTTCAGTGCACATATAAAGTTTTGAATCTGACCTGCTGATGTTTCTCTCCCTGTAATCAATAATTACAACTTACTGAACCGTTAAAATGAAACTAATTAAACCAGGTCTTAAAGGATCGGAGGTACGAAAGACGGGTAAGAATAAATCCTTTTCAGAAAGGAAAGTTTCTTTGTGCTTTATCTGAGCTTTCGATAAGATGGTCGAATTAAAGCAAAGTTTATTAGATGCATTAAAAACAACATTAAAGCAGAGGAAAGAATCAAGAACTTAAAGGTGCGGTCTCTGATATCTGAAAGCCAATGTTGACATATAAAATCACCAAAACAAACACGCCCCTAACCCAGACAGGTCCCATCCCTATATTGATAGCTCCGCCCACACATACATACGTAACCCGGGCGACTAACAGAAAGAAACGTGTCTTTATCATAGCTGAAGGGAAGAACAATACGATTGTAGATAAACAAACAAGCAAAAATGCCACACAAGCATAATGATGTAAAGGACAAAGGCATATATTAGTTCTGTGTAACAAAGCAAAACCAACGTTACTCACCTATCGAGAAGGAAAAAAGCGCCTCGGCGTCTTAAGTAAAGTCGGCCACATATTCACAGGTTGGAGTTTCCCGAGTCGATAACTCCTGAGCTAAACGCTGTTACTACACAAAACGCGGTTGTAGCTGCCTCTCTACATTACTACGATAGAAAAGAGGTGTTATTTGTGTAGTAACAGCGTTTAGCTCAGGAGTTATTGACTCGGGAAACTCCAACCTGTGAATATGTGGCCAACTTCCTGCTCCTTCAGTTCTCTCCAGCGCTGGAAAGCTGATCCTATATTAACACGTCCTACTTCTTGTCCTTATCGTAAGTCTTTCTTCTCTTTCTTTCTTTGTTTTTATCCTCCGTGTCGATGTTAAAACCGCTTTCTGCTAACGTCACACGCGCGCACTGAACACTCTCTCCGCCCAGATTGACAAGCCCCGCCCCTTTCCGCTCATTGGCTACACGTTTGTTTTGATTTTTCCGGAGACCCCGCCTTTAAGTGCCTTGAAAGTGTCATTGCATTCGATTTATAAATACAAAAACCCCAGAGCTTTGCTGGAATTTCTCTCTCACACCTCTTAATTAGTTTATCTCCTGCATCTCCTCTCTAACGACGAGGCAATCTGAAGTCTACCGGTGATTCAAACGGCGGCCGATGGCACGTTCGTTTCCGGCAGTTTATCCGTTTATTTTTCTCTTTGTTAAACTTTCAGAGAGGATTTTTTCTTTCTGTTCTTGTTCACTATGTTAAAAAGACATCTTTCCTGCTACAGCATCACCCTCCTGATCATTTATCCTGCTAGACTGACAGGTTAATCTACACAGGATTTTTAACTTCACCCTTCCTGTATAATTAGTGTTAAAAAAAAAAAGTCCATGTAAGAAAGCGGCTTATGAAGCGACGCTGTATGAACTTTCGCACAGACAGGAAATCGTTCCCTTTTATTCTTCCCTTCCAATCAGTCAAGAATGATGACATTTACCTTTGGCACCGATGCAGCCTGATGACCAAGCCAACAAATCAGTTCAAGCCACTGAAACAATGTCGCAATTTGGTATTTCTGTAACTAAACAGATCCATATGTTTTCTATCTGAAGCTTGGCAAGGATGTTAGATTCTAGTCTACTTAGTAGTCCACAACATACAAATATCCCCAGTGGAGAAGGCCACTACTTAAACATGGAGAAGAAAGACATCCACGGCCGGTGGTTAAGGCTATCAGCATCTCTGTTCCTTCCCTTTTTAATCTCCCAGCTGAGGAACTGAAGGAACATGTTATTATTAGCTCCTCTGATAGGCAACAGCTTCCAAGTTAGGAGTTACCATATTTAAATGACTAGCCTTGATTTAGTGCACCCAAAAGCACAATATTGACTTTCCAGAAAGTAAGGGAGGCAAGAGGAGGACAAAAAACAACGATGGGACATGACGGAGACAGAGAAATATCATGGAATTACTTTATTCCTATGTCAAAAACACCTAAAAAAAAAAAAATAAAGAATAAAACTTTTCTGCAGGTTCTCTGGAAATCCCGTTTTATACGGGTAAAAAAAAATCTTTCTTTGATCAACATTTTTGCAGCTGTTTGAAGATGGAGGCATCCGAACAGACGCATCAGTCATCCTCAAAGCACAGGCTGACACACCGCATTACGTCATGTAGCCCGCAGCCACGGGGCTCGACGGTGAGCACTTACGGATAAGAGCATGCTCGCGCTCCTCTCTTAACCCTTCTTCTCTTACACGTCCTGCTCTCTAATCTTTTGTTCCCTCTGAAGCCTATTATTCACCAACAACGTATGACACATAACAGATGCCGAGTATCGGATAGAAAAAGAAACATGGAAACGGAGGGAAAAGAGGCGACAAGAAAAAATAAATAAATAAATAAATAAATAAATAAAGCCAATCTAGGGTGTAGAAATATTAGAGAAAAGACGAAGATGTAATTAAATATGAATTATAGTATATGTTATTTGGAATTAACACGTGACATGCTCTAAACAAATACGAACAAAGATATGAAAATCAGAACTACTTGTTATTCTGGCTAAATTGAATAGAACAGAAGCCTTTATTTGTGACGTGAAGTGATGTGACATTCGGCTAAGTAACCCATCCAAAGTGCACACACACACACACACACACACACACACACACCGTAAACACACACCCGGAGCAGTGGGCAGCCATTTATGCTGCAGTGCCCAGGGAGCAGTCGGGGGGGTTCGGTGCCTTGCTCAAGGGCACCTCAGTCTCGGCCTTCCAGAGACTCGAACCCACAACCTTAGGGCTAGGAGTCAGACTCTCTAACCATTAGGGCAAAACTATTTGTCTCATATACATACAGATGACATTTCGGGACATCGGGGTCGGAGCACAGGGTCGGCCATGATACAGCTCCACTGGAGCAGTGAGGGTTAAGTCCAACAGCTTGCACCACCACTGCCCAAATATCTCAGTATTTTAAGACATCATCTTGTTCTTGTTCTTGTGACTTAGTAACGTGTTATTTCAAGATATTATCTAGTTTTGATTGAGTAGCTCATTATTTTGAGATACTTCTTGTTAAGGTGACATTATAGCTCTTTATTTTGACTCGGTAATGAGTTATGAGATAATATTAGAGTAATCAAGATAATAACACTAATGACTCTCTAACTGATACCGATGACGAACTGGAACAATGTAGCTGAGCCCGAGGAACCGTCAGACCTGGAACTTTTCCCGATTTCCGTAGACACGGTGTAGAGTTTCCAGTATCAGTTTCCAGAAGAATTTAGAATTTAAATCCAGCTACAGATAAAGACAGAGATATTGTGATTACGGACAGAGAACATACCTAATTCTGAACAAGAAGCTGAATGACCCTGGACTAAGCGGTAGGCTAACTGCTAAGTGCTAAACGGTTATCCATGCAGTTATACTCATGTCATGAAAAGGAATCTTCCAAAGAAAACCTTGGAACGGCTTTCATGACTTTCACTGCACAAGAAGTGTAAAAAGTTAAGAACCGATGAGCACCGTACACACCAAATTACACGGGAACGTTCAAAAACCAAACCCTGATCTGACACAAACAGAGGTCAGGAAAATGTCTCGAGAAAACGCATTGCTCCTTCAGGCTACAATTAAAGCATTTTAAAAAAAAAAAAAAAAAAAAAAAAAAAGCAAAGCTTTGGGGTACGCTACATTCCTGCCCACGGCTTCCAACACTAGTTGCTTGGGCAACATAATTACACGCGGGGCGGCTGGGGTAACAGGGCGGGGTGGGGGAGGTTGAGGGGTCGGAAACACACGGTCGAAGGGTTCTGAGCTTTGACACCATGCCATTATGTCTCTTTTTGAACCTCATACAAAATAAGCGTCCCAGAGGCCCGCGGTGTCGCTGCTCCCTGCTCGCTGCTCTGTGTCTTCTGGCCAAACCCGTCCTGTCGCCAACGCTCACCATTTTTCTTTTTTCAGATATATACTTTGAAAAGCAGATGATATTCACTCTTCACTGCAGTGGCTGGATTTCAGGCTTGCTGTTTTTAGCTCCTGGACTTGCCAATGCTTTTTACTGTGTGCTAGCAGGGACAAAATATAATCTGGAAAATATGGCATGTTATGATTGCGACCGACCGCACGGATGTCTGTGATCTTTCTGGATGCTCATTATACTCTGCAAATATCTTTGGCATTTCAGAATAAAATGTAGAGCTGGAGAGTTCTATATTCTCTTTTGCTAAATCCCCACACCAGAATCAAAGTTTTTTTTCTTTACTATTCGGTTCCGTCAAATTCGACAGTCAACGGCACTTTGTTGAGCTGAGGCTTTTCCTATAACTGCTCATCCTGAGCTGTTCTATTGCCGACAACCTTAAAAAGATCATGTGGAACCTTTTTATCACATTTAGCAGCTAGAAACATCGGTTCCCTCACCAGTCTCTCGTTTTTCATCACTCTTAAAGTTAAGAAGAACAAAAAGCATCTTCTTGGTGGTAAACACTGTACCCTGGCATGCTGACACTGGAGACTCCTTCCCTAAATGTAAAAGTCTCCTAATTAAAAGTCTGTTTGTTAAATAACTTTATTTTTTAGTTTAGTTTTAGACTCAATAAGATTTATGGTGCAATTATGATGTGACACCTCAGTACTGTGGGAATGTACTGCTGATGTATTAAACAAAATGAACCATCACCTTCTGACCAATCGGAAACGAGAACACGGTGATATTGTAGCAAACGAACCATCACCTTCTGACCAATCAGAAACGAGAACACGGTGATATCGTAGCAAACGAACCATCACCTTCTGACCAATCAGAAACGAGAACACGGTGATATCGTAGCAAATGAAATATCACCTTCTGACCAATCAGAAACGAGAACACGGCGATATCGTAGCAAATGAACCATCACCTTCTGACCAATCAGAAACAAGAACATGGTGATATCGTAGCAGGAACAAAGTATTAAACAAAGTGAAACCAGAGCCACCGAGGACATTTATGATCACGTATCGTTTTGCTTGGTACAATCCGAACTGTTTGACGTAGCGAATCGTTTGCGTTAGCGAAAGTTAAACAGCATCTTACTGTTAAATCAGTCGATTTAATTGGGTGTAAAAGCTGAATATTATTCAGGAGCTCAGAGAGAACAGAAAGCAGGTGAGTAAAGAGCTGAAACGCTGCCCAGTGAGGAGCAGATGCCAATGTCACACATTCCACTTGAAACTCAAAGCAGTCAAGCGTTCCTTCCAACCCGTTGCCAGGTCGATTAGATTACAGCAAGAGCCTTGGTGACAGCTCCTGGGCATGCTCGAAAAGTGCTTGCTATCTGAGATCCTCCCCATTCGCTCCTCTAGAGCTCGGAAAGATACGCTACGCCGAGCAGTTCAGGGAAGAAGCCAAAAGCAAAACCTTCATTAAAAATGGCAGCTCACTCACACACAAACGATTTATGGTAGTAAAGTATGAAAAGAAGGAACTTCTTACAGCAAGACAACCGATAATCTAAAAAAAAACTTCAATCCCTGAAAATCCTTAAAGCTTATTTTTATTTTCAATTTGTGAGGTTTGGATGGCGAGTCAGTGGCGGACAAAGCCAACGAGAACAAGTCGTTTATGGAATGTGATGACTTTGCGATAGGTACGATTGAGTGCAAAAGTTTGTGAACCCCCCGACCTTTTTTTTTTCGGTTTATTTGTTTGTATTTTACAATTTAAAAGGGATTGATGGACAAAAAGTGAAAGGATAGATATAGCGACATCGACGATAACGCAACAAAAACTCCAGATCTGATTTGGCCACATTGAGAAATGGTTATTAAAAACCTTTACAATGATATAAATTAGATTTGTTTGACATATAATGTATTGACATAAACAGACCGTCAGTTTAATCTTCTTCAATGTCTGCGTCCTAAAAGTTATTTAAAAGTCTTTAAAATCTCATCAAGGAAATAAAGCACTACTACGTAAAACAAACAAACAAACAAACAAACAAACAAACAAACAAACAAACAGTTCTTATTTGACATTTTCCCCAAAGCTCTCCAGACATTAACGACTAGAAAACGACCAGGCTCTTCTTCAACAACTGCAACATTAGTCCGAACACACACTGCTAAACAGCGACTGTGTGAGAGGATTAGTATCTCTGATGACTCCTGACCACCTACTGAAGCTCCTTTAAGAACCGCTCAAGCCGACTGGATCTGGTGTGCTCTATCCGGCGGGATCAGCATGCAGACCCACCGACGCGAGCACTTCCTGTCCATCTCTAGATTATCCAACTCACTGAACCCATTGAGCATCCAGTCCCAGGAGGAAACTGGAAACCCTTTACCATTCAAGCTAAAAGAGCTATAACCTCTCCTGCATTCAGGGCATGGGCACGGGGTCAGAGACACTACACTGAATGAAGACTATGGCCTGGTTTCAATTCTGCCCCGGGGGAAAAGCTATCGCTCACACAGAGGCCTCGATAAGCAATGCCATTATTCCAAACAGCGAGAAAAAGCTTGCCGAAAACAGAAATTAAAAGGAGCCGAGCACTTACTGGCTACTTCCAGCGATGCGTTGTGGCTGACGGCTTCCCCGAGGTAGTTGCGAGCGACGCAGACGTACGAGCCTTCGTCCGGTTTGCTCCGGCGGCCGTGAATAATTTTCAGGAAGAACAGTGAACCGGTTGGAAGGAGCATGCGATGGGAACGCGTGTCGTCCCGGTCCGTTTCAACCCTCTCGCCATCCTTGTACCACTCCACGGTGGGAATGGGTCGCCCCTCGGCCTTGCAGTTGAGGGTGGCGGGTTCGCCCTTGGACACGATCAGGTCGGAGGGATGCTCCACGATGCGAGGCGGGTAGTCCTCCTGCCGCAGACGAGAACCTGAAGAGGACACACAGGTTATAGAGTTGAGTGAAATGAAAGTGAAGGTCTGGAGTGAGATCTTACTAAAGTGTGCAACATAATGGGATGTGTAGAAATATTCACGACTGTTTCTCGTGTCAGTGACGTCAACACGAGTCTTTAATAAATATCACAGAACACTGGATTCCCTTCACTGGTATTCCAAGGCTTCTTTAATGTCGTTTAAATAATGGTTGTGTTTCGGTGAAACGTAACCATGAAGTGGTGACGAGGAAGAAAAAAGAAGAAGAAAAAGAAACCTCTGGCAAAGCAGATACACTCCTTAAATAAAAAGAAAATGTTGGGACAAAACGGCCAGTTAAACTAACATTTGTAAACATCTTCCTCGGTGCACGCGGTCAGGCCACATTTACGACCGCCATCTTTTTCTTTCAAGGGACTCATTTGTCCAGCGGACAAAATTATGGGGTTGAAACATGCAATGCTTCATATGAGACTGCTGTCCTTACTCCACCTTCTGAATGAGACAGATTTGTATTGTGGAAGCACTAAAAATGCTGCCTGAAGCCTCTGACATGTAGATTTAGCCCGAGGACCTTCAGATGCAGTGGGTTTTTAATGTAGATCAGTTATCCAGACACGACACTCAACACACTCGCAACTTTAACGGCTTAAAGCCCCTAAAGCTGGACAGGAGATTAAACTGTACTAACAGCAGTCACAGGGTTGGAGTGATTATCACGCTAATAGAGTGATGAAGCTGTTAGATAATAAACTCTTTGCCTAAAATTACATTCAAATAAAACATATTAAAACACGTAAAAAGGTACAAAGCAACAGCAATAAAAAGTGTCAACCTTGGAAAAGTGTAAAAAAGTGTATTCTAATGTACTAATTAACTGTGAACAGTGTAGTGAACAGTGTAGTGAACAGTGTAGTGAACTGTGTAGTGAACAATGTACTGAACTGTGTACTGAACTGTGTAGTGAACAGTGTAGTGAACAGTGTAGTGAACTGTGTAGTGAACAGTGTAGTGAACAGTGTAGTGAACAGTGTAGTGAACAGTGTAGTGAACAGTGTACTGAACAGTGTAGTGAACTGTGTACTGAACAGTGTAGTGAACAGTGTACTGAACAGTGTAGTGAACTGTGTAGTGAACAGTGTAGTGAACAGTGTAGTGAACAGTGTAGTGAACAGTGTACTGAACAGTGTAGTGAACTGTGTAGTGAACAATGTACTGAACAGTGTAGTGAACAGTGTAGTGAACTGTGTAGTGAACAGTGTAGTGAACAGTGTAGTGAACAGTGTAGTGAACAATGTACTGAACAGTGTAGTGAACTGTGTAGTGAACAGTGTAGTGAACTGTGTAGTGAACAATGTACTGAACAGTGTAGTGAACAGTGTAGTGAACTGTGTAGTGAACAATGTACTGAACAGTGTAGTGAACTGTGTAGTGAACAGTGTAGTGAACTGTGTAGTGAACAGTGTAGTGAACTGTGTAGTGAACAGTGTAGTGAACTGTGTAGTGAACAATGTACTGAACAGTGTAGTGAACAGTGTACTGAACAGTGTAGTGAACTGTGTAGTGAACAGTGTAGTGAACTGTGTAGTGAACAATGTACTGAACAGTGTAGTGAACAGTGTAGTGAACAGTGTAGTGAACTGTGTAGTGAACTGTGTAGTGAACAGTGTAGTGAACAGTGTAGTGAACTGTGTAGTGAACAGTGTAGTGAACAGTGTACTTAACAGTGTAGTGAACTGTGTAGTGAACAGTGTAGTGAACAAAGTGTAGTGAACAGTGTACTGAACAGTGTAGTGAACAGTGTAGTGAACAGTGTATTGAACAGTGTACTGAACAGTGTAGTGAACAGTGTAGTGAACAGTGTAGTGAACTGTGTAGTGAACAGTGTAGTGAACAGTGTAGTGAACTGTGTTGTGAACAGTGTAGTGAACAGTGTAGTGAACTGTGTAGTGAACAGTGTAGTGAACTGTGTAGTGAACAGTGTAGTGAACTGTGTAGTGAACAGTGTAGTGAACAGTGTAGTGAACAGTGTAGTGAACTGTGTAGTGAACAGTGTACTGAACAGTGTAGTAAACTGTGTAGTGAACAGTGTAGTGAACAAAGTGTACTGAACAGTGTAGTGAACAGTGTATTGAACAGTGTAGTGAACAGTGTAGTGAACAGTGTATTGAACAGTGTAGTGAACAAAGTGTATTGAACAGTGTATTGAACAGTGTACTGAACAGTGTACTGAACAGTCTATTGAACAGTGTAGTGAACAGTGTAGTGAACTGTGTAGTGAACAGTGTAGTGAACAGTGTAGTGAACTGTGTAGTGAACAGTGTAGTGAACAGTGTAGTGAACTGTGTAGTGAACAGTGTAGTGAACAGTGTAGTGAACTGTGTAGTGAACTGTGTAGTGTTAATAAAATGCACAGAATGGATAGTGACACGTGTAAAAAGTGTAACACACCGAATGGATTTAGTCTGACACGTCTGTGATCAAAGCCGAGAAACGTGGGGGGGGGGGTGAGAGGGAGAGAGAGAGAGAGAGAGAGAGAGAGAGAGAGAGAGAGAGAGAGAGAGACAGAGAGAGAGAGAGAGAGAGAGAGAGAGAGAGAGAGACAGTCAGAGAGAGAGAGAGACAGAGTGAGAGAGAGAGACAGAGAGCACTAGAGAGAGAGAGGGACAGAGAGAGAGCAAGAGAGAGGGGATAGAGTGAGAGGGAGAGAGACAGAGAGAGAGAGAGAGAGTGAGAGAGAGAGACAGAGAGCACTAGAGAGAGAGAGAGAGAGAGAGAGAGAGAGGGGATAGAGTGAGAGGGAGAGAGACAGAGAGAGAGAGAGAGAGTGAGAGAGAGAGACAGAGAGCACTAGAGAGAGAGAGGGACAGAGAGAGAGCAAGAGAGAGGGGATAGAGTGAGAGGGAGAGAGACAGAGAGAGAGAGAGGGAGAATGAGAGAGAGAGCCAGAGAGAGAGAGAGACAGTCAGAGAGAGACATTCAGAGAGAGCCAGAGAGAGAGAGAGAGAGAGAGAGAGAGACAGAGTCAGAGAGAGACAGAGAGCACTAGAGAGAGAGAGAGAGAGAGAGAGAGAGAGAGAGAGAGAGAGAGAGAGAATTAACAATTAAAGGGGTTCAATTAAGTCATGGTCCAGGGTCACACATCATTTGTCCAGAACCCCATGACCTGGAACAGTGTGCGCACACACACACATACACACACAGACATACACAGACACACACACGCACACACACACACATACACACACAGACATACACAGACACACACACGCACACACACACACATACACACACAGACACACACAGACACACACGCACACACACACACACACATACACACACAGACATACACAGACATACACAGACACACACACGCACACACACACACACACACACATACACACACAGACATACACAGACACACACACGCACACACACACACACACACACATACACACACAGACATACACAGACACACACGCACACACACACACATACACACACAGACATACACAGACACACACACGCACACACACACACATACACACACATACACACACAGACATACACAGACACACACACGCACACACACACACATACACACACAGACACACACAGACACACACACGCACACACACACACACACATACACACACAGACACACACACGCACACACACACACACACATACACACACAGACACACACGCACACACGTACACACACACACACACATACACACACAGACACACACACACACACACACACACACACACACACACACACACACACACACACACACACACACACACACACACACACACACACACACACACACACACACACACACACACACACACTCTACAGTGGAGCTATTGTTCTTTTTTGCTGCTTCATGCAGTCCAGTCAGCAGAATATAGTGTAGCTAAATGATCTATCTATCTATCTATCTATCTATCTATCTATCTATCTATCTATCTATCTATCTATCTATCTATCTATCTATCTATCTATCTATCTATCTATCTAATATAATTTTCTGTCTGCATAACTTTGCATAAATAAAGGCAGAGCATGGACAGATACCAAAGAAAATCAACCCAAAGTGTAGATTTTTGTAAATAATAATAAAAAAAAAGCGCTCACGTACTCTGGGGAAAATGTATTCGTTCACTCACCGGAGTTTTCTTTCATTAATAATTGTTTAATTAACGATGGCACGTAAGGGCCAAACGTATCTATTTGTTAATTAATTAATTAATTAATTAATTAATTAGGGCCAAGCGTATCTAATGAATTAGTTTGTTTATTGAACAGAAATCCGATCAGTAAATGATTCCCACCCGCAGCATGTCCTCACTTTTTAAACAGAATAATAATCCTTTAGCTTTTATACTTTTTTTGTTCCAGGTGGTCTAAAGCCTTCGGTGTTAGATATCAGCACAGCCATTAAAATTCCTGCGTACGGAGTAGATCCTCCGGGTGAAACACACTGACTGTCAGTTTCTTTTACCACGTGTCTGTTATTGCAGTTGCATCTGAGCGCCTGTCCTGTGGAGACGTCTAGACTTAGATGACTAGACAGAGGAGAAAAATAAAAAGAGTGAAATATCAGAGAGAGAAAAACAAGGGGGTAACGTTTAAATAGGCACTGTAGTGTGTGTGTGTGTGTGTGTGTGTGTGTGTGTGTGTGTGTGTGAGTGTGTGAGTGTGTGTGGGTATATATTTGTGTGTGTGTGTGTGTGTGTGAGAGTGTGATCGTGTGTGTGGGTATATACAGTATGTGTGTGAGTGTGTGTGTGTGTGAGAGAGTGTGTGAGTGTGAGTGGGTATATGTGCGTGAGTGTGTGTGAGAGAGTGTGATCATGTGTGTGGGTACATATGTGTGTGAGTGTGTGTGTGTGAGAGAGTGTGATCGTGTGTGGGGATATATATATATGTGTGTGTGTGTGTGTGTGTGTGTGTGTGTGTGAGAGTGTGTGAGTGTGTGTGGGTATATATGTGTGTGAGTGTGTGTGTGTGTGTGTGTGTGTGTGTGTGTGTGTGTGTGTGTGTGTGTGTGTGTGTGTGTGAGAGTGTGTGAGTGTGTGTGGGTATATGTGTGTGAGAGTGACTGTATGAGTATGTGTGTGCATGTGAAAGTATGTGTGTGAGAGTGTGTGAGAGTGTGTGTGTGTCTGTGTGTGTGAGCGGGTGTGTGTGAGCTGGTGTGTGAAAGAGTGAGTATATGTGTGTGAGAGTGAGTGTATGAGTGTGTGTGAATGTGTGTGTGTGTGTGAGTATGTGTGCGTATACGTATATGTGTGAGTGTGTATGGGAATGTGTGAGTGTGTGTGTGTGCGTGTGAGAGTGTGTGAGAGAGTGTGTGTCTGAGCTTGAGTGAGTATACGTATATGTGTGAGTGTGTGTGAGATTGTGTGTGTGTGTGTGTGTGTGTGTGTGTGTGTGTGTGTGTGTGTGTGTGTGTGTGTGTGTGTGAGTATGTGTGTGCGTATGTGTGTGTGTATGTGTGTGTGTGAGTGTGTGTGTGTGTGTGTGTGTGTGTGTGTGTAAACTTTTTATCTGTTTATATAATATGATTGATACATATGTGTGTATTTAATGTCCCGTTCCTGTTGTTTTATACGTAGCTGTTGCTATAGAAACGATAGAGCATTTGAAGGAAGTCATTAACATAAACCTGTAACATATTCCAACCAATCAGATTAGAGTATGTGCTATAACACAATGTGGCCATCCGTTTTTCCCTGCATCAATTTTTCCATCTACATTTCCATCTCTCCTCGTTTTATCTGACCGCTGCATCCGTTCCTCTGCTTCCTCTCTCCGTCTCCTGTTTCAGAAGAAGGGAAGCTGGGAAATTTTGCAGCTATGATCTGATCGATTGGTGCCTCTGGCAAGAGTCATGTTTCTCACACACACACACACACACACACACACACACACACACACACACTCACACACACACACACACACACACTCACACACACACACACACACACACACTCACACACACACACACACACACACACACACACACACACACACACACACACACACACACACACACTCACACACACACACACATAAACACACAGTGTATTTCTTCACCTTCCAGTTATTCTGTCATTTATTATATCGAGTCCGATCCTCCACCTGTGCCTTTAATTAAAGGGTGAGAGATAATGAAGGAGTGAATGAAAGATGAAGAGAAGCTGAGTATCGAATAAAACTCTCCACTCTAGTGTGGACTCTCTCTTTCTTTCTTTCTTTCTTTCTTTCTTTCTTTCTTTCTTTCTTTCTTTCTTTCTTTCTTTCTTTCTTTCTCAGAGTGTCTTTCTCTCAATCTCTCTCTTAATATCTCAGTGTTCTCTCTCTCTTTCTCTCTGTGTCTCTCTGTCTCTCTCTCTTTCTCTCTCTCTTTCTCTCTCTCTCTCTCTCTCTCTCTCTCTGTCTCTCTCTCTGTCTCTCTCTCTCTCTGCGTCTCTCTCTCTCTCTCTCTCTCTCTCTCTCTCTCTCTCTCTCTCTCTCTCTCTCTCTCTCTCTCTCTCTCTCTCTCTCTCTCTCTCTCTCTCTCTCTCTGCAGTCACACAAGGACATGAATCTGAAGTCCAGCAGACTACAATAACATATACAGACTCTGATTGAAGGACTTTTTATTCATCCTGTCTTCTCTCTCTTTCTTACAATAAAGAAATATTCTAATCTTTCATCTTAGAGAGCGCCAGTGAGAGCGATAGAGAGAGAGAGAGAGAGAGAGAATAAAAAGTCAACAAAGCATGTCATGTTACAATAGCCGTACGCTGTTGCAATAGAAACGATAATGCGTGTCGATTTGCTCTACAGATGTTGTGACTCTCTTCTGACCAATCAGAGTCGAGAACTTGACACTCTCATACCTCAGATTCATTTCTATGCTGTTTTTCTATTCGCTAAATCAATACATATCAACACCCCCCCCCCCCATGTTTATCTAATATTTAACTCTAGAAAGTTTTAACCATTAAACTGCTATGTTGTCCTTTGACATAAGTA
>NC_062528.1:22692985-22715485 GCF_022655615.1 Tachysurus fulvidraco | reverse complement strand
TATTTAATTCTATTTTCTTTAAGTCTTTCGGTAAATATGGAGTAACCGCGGAAAGTTTAATTAGCAGTCGATGCTAAGTGTAATTTTAGTAATAATCCTTTATTAGAATTGTAGCGACACGTCTGAGTTAATGTTAATACTCTCGATAGCTTCGTACCATTTTTATTGTACTTTGCTGAGAGCTAGTTGGCTAAGTCATTAGCCTCGATTAGTAGTAAGATAGAGTAGCTACACCTTTCTGATCTACATCTACACTGATAGAGTATCTACACCTTTCTGATCTACATCTACACTGATAGAGTATCTACACCTTTCTGATCTACATCTACACTGATAGAGTATCTACACCTTTCTGATCTACATCTACACTGATAGAGTATCTACACCTTTCTGATCTACATCTACACTGATAGAGTAGCTACACCTTTCTGATCTACATCTACACTGATAGAGTAGCTACACCTTTCTGATCTACATCTACACTGATAGAGTAGCTACACCTTTCTGATCTACATCTACACTGATAGAGTATCTACACCTTTCTGATCTACATCTACACTGATAGAGTATCTACACCTTTCTGATCTACATCTACACTGATAGAGTATCTACACCTTTAGTTAGCGATTAGTGCTAAGTGTACGCAAGTGGGTCATTTTAAGCTTTAAAGAATTACCATCATATGTGTCCATATATGCCAGTTGCCTAGCAACACGATTCTAATTCGCAAATTAATATCGATGTATATTAAACCCGCGATACACTTTTCTTGTCTCTAACTGTGCTAACTAACGTACAGTTAGCAAAGGTGCTAAGTGTAACACAATGTTAGTCATACAATTCCTTTCTTATCTTTAGAAAATTACCAACACATCTGAGGTAAATGTCGACAGTCTAAACATTTGTGAATCATTTTTACAGCCGTTGTACATTCGGATCGAGCCAAGTTCTAGCTACATCGACGTATCAGCCTCGTTCAGCTAGCGTACGCACGGTGTCCTTAGTTACCGGTTGCCTGGCAACAGTTTTCTCACCAATTTAACCACTTGAACGGTCAATTATTGTGTATTGAAGCATGAATTTACAGATTTCATTTAAGTCCAGCTCATGAACACAATATCGAATTAATTCTACTCCGTCTCTTTGTGCGGTGAAAGCTTACATTTTAAAAAAAAAGAAAAAAAAAAGGGAGAGAAAGACTGGCTTTAGCAATATGTAATATAGTTAGCATTAACCACATCCGGTCTTAATGTCACAAAGCTTATTAAAGACAAAATGAGATCTATAACCGTCTCTGATATCTGCAGATATAATTAAAGATATTACCTGAATGTCATTTCTGCCCCCAGGACATCTCCAGAACCTCTGACATTTCTAATTTTTTTTATTAAATTCTCTCCAAATTTCATAATAAAAGTATTCCGTCGATAAGCCGAGATCATCGCCACAGTCGCGATCGTAAGCTACAGCATGGCACACGACAAGAACGACAAGAACAAGCTTCAGACCAAGCAACAGAAAGACTAACACGTGACCACGCTGGTGAGACCACACTCATTTTTGTGGTGAAAATATTGGACATGTGGTGCTCATACACTCTGAACACACGCGGCTTAAATGTCATCGCAATTAGGCCGAGGCAGAAAGAAACACGAGCCAAGGCGTAGTTATAGTAGTAGCTTTGTGATTTGATGGATGACGACAATGATTAAGTGTTAGCGTAGCCTTGTGTGCTTAAGGAAAGGACTTTAGTCAGACTTCTCTTACGACAGACGGCCAAGAGAACGCTCCAAAGAAAATCAGACGTCGTTCTGATACAAAACAAGGTTTAATGACGAGATTTATTAGACACTTTCATCTAAGTCAGAAGTGGGATTTTTTTCTTTTTCTTTCTGGCCCAGAAAAGTCTTCTTGACAGAAGAGTTTGTGTTTTTTTTTTTCTGTAACACGAGCTGTAGGCGTCACACGTTAATAAAACACGACGGTACCTCGTAGCTGGTGAATGCTGGATTCTGATTGGTCAGGAGGAGGCATCACATCAGGTTTATATCAATGCGCTCGATTTTATCCGTCGATGTTTCTATAGCAACAGCTCATTCTTTATTAGTGTAACAAACGGTAAGTCTAATAAGTCTAAGTCTGGTTTATAGTTTCTAGTCTAAGTTTATATAATTTGCTGAACTGCTACAACAGGAAGTAATGTGATGTGGTTCCGAGACGTTCCACAAGATTAAATCCGACTAAAAAATGAATAAAAATTCTGATAATAATCTTCTGATGATTTTTTGGCATAACTAGACTTCATCGCACTGATTTTTTTTTCCTTTTATAGCGTGACATTTCGGCCCTTACTAACACAGACGCCGTGGTCACGTTTAAAGGCTAAGCGGAAACGTATCGTATCATGTCATACGGCGCAGATCGGATGAAACGGCTGATTTGTAAAAAAAAAAAAAAAAAAAAAACTTAATAATTCTGTGTGAAATTTTATAAAATAAACCAGACAATAATGATGGTGTTTTTTTTTAAAAAAAAATCAAAATAAATTTATATTCCAGTCCACTTGAAAGCAAAAGGTGTGGGACATCAGAGGGAAGGCTTAATTAGACACTGTTGTCCATGGTAAGGGGTGAGGGTGGAAGGGGGGTAAGGGGGGGCCGTTCTATAATTGAGGAAAACCGCTTACCCACGATGCACCGGGGGCCGAGTGTGATCAAAGGTAGCCTATGTGGGAAGGTGCACAGGCCGCGAAAGGGGAGGGTCCGTGTCATTAAATCAACTAATTAGTGACCCCCTTCTTTTTCCTGCCAATTTAATACCCCCCCCCCCTTTTTTGTCCCTTTTCTCTTTAAAGCTCTTTGCAGCGCTCTCTTTACCCCGCAGACACGTCCAATGGGGATTTTTAGCATTTCAAAAGTGTATCCAAGCTTTCCGGAGTGCAGAAAAACAGAATGGTCACCAAGGCGAGGAAGCTGATCTCGTCAAGAAACGGGGAATGAGGGATGGAGGGATGAGGAGGAGGAGGAGGAAGAGGGGGAGGAGGAGGAAACGGGCGAGGAATAGCTGGCATCTTTCAGGTTTCCTAAGTCTTTCCAAGCAAAGGACAAAAAAAAGAAGCGAGTCTCCTTAAAATCTGTGTTAAATTCAGGAACAAAGAGAGTTTCGGCTCAGAAAGTTTGCTTTAGAAAGACTTGAATAGCAGGAAATATGAATATTAGGAGGATAAAAATGGTTAGAAAAGAAGAGGAAATAATGCAAATACTATCAGTAAGCATGACATGGGTCGTGTCTCTGCGGCGCTCTTGTTCTTACGATGGAGACGTGACACATAAAAGCCGTACTTTTGGGCTTGTGTCTTTTTTCCTCTTCTTTTTTTTTTTTTTTTTTTTTTGGATAGGGTTGTGTCCGTCTTTCAATCCCTAGGGGACCTATTGTGCTACCCCGAGTCCTTCACGGACAGCCCCTCCTCCTTCTTCGAGTGGAACAATTACCCCGTTGAGGCGACACAATGCATGAAGCCCACCGCAGCCCCCACAGAGCTTTTCTCTGTTTTAGGCTTCTTTATGTGTAAAAAAGCACTGTGCTGATCAGCAACAAAAAGGCAAGTCTTAAAAAATAGGCAAAATAAAGGAGTGAAAAGAGGAGAAAGTGTGTGTGTGGGGGGGTTGTTTGGGGATGACGGGGGCGCTTCAGAGTGTGGAGATTTTCCTCATTTTGTCTCATTCAGTCACACCAACCACACAAAATAAGCCATTTTTCAACACGGAGCTTTAGCTGACAGCAGAAGGGAGGGGAAGTCGTCATGCTGCCTAACGCATTAAAACCCTCAGGAAAAACGAAAACACGTGACGTAACACTTTGTTAGTAAAACCCATGAAATTACGTTTGTAAATGCTGTAAAAAAAAAAAAAATCTGCAGAACTTCCTACGAGTGTCAAACTTCGGGACGTTTCCGTTCCAATCGTTCGTAAATTTTTCCACAAAGAACAAGACAAAGTGTGAATTATGGCGACCGTTACATCCGAAATGACCGAAGCGTTTGTGTTTGAACATTGACAGTTTGGAAGCCCGGGTTGCCAGATTGTTTGACTGTTTACAGTCCAATCATGGTCTACAGTACAAATCATCAACGCTAGCAGGAAAGCGTCCATATTTCCTCAGCTTAAAATGATGCAAGTGACTGCAAGTTCCACAGGTAAATAAATAAAAAATACATCGCCGAAGAAAAGTGTTAGTTGTAGTTTGTTAGGAATGTTAGTTTTCATGAATTGCTCACCAAGCTGTTGGATACAAAGCTATATAATAAACTTCTAGCTTCCTATAGTGGTCCATTTTGGGAGGAAAAAAAACATGGGCCTAAGGACCACCTACTTCACAAGTAGCCTCAAAATCTCATGTTGCTGTTGGAAATTTTGTCTATATGGACGTCTGGACATCCGATCAGACAGGATTCTCCAGGATTGCAGATCGCAGACGCTTGTGGCCAGATAAGTGATCATGGAGCATCTGAGGCTGGTATTACACCCAGCTCAGGGTTGGTTTTCCATCACAGCTCATTCCACAGCGCAGACCATGGAAAATAACTTCTTAAGCAAAGTGACTTCCATGTAATCCTTGCCTAAACGAGCTCTAAATCGACCCCTCATTCCAGCCTTCCCTAAGCTCGAACACGGCTCCGACGTCTCTGATGTTTCAGACGCGCCGTGACTTCACGATTCATTCCCAGACTGATGGACGCAACTGGATGCATTAAGTAAGCTTTAACGCCATGGCCGCGACATCCCGGTGGTACTGTGCAGCACTCCCTGTGTCTGATGGCTGGAGGTACACTTACATTCCCCAAGGGTTTCAAATACCGCAAGGGTGATGGAACAAATGAAGAGCGGTGATGGTGGTGGTCATGGTGGTGGTGGTGTCGGAGGTGAAGGTCATGCATGAGGTTTCCCGGAGTATTTCCGAAGATTCCTGAGATTGTGTAGACCCTCACGGTTCGCTGTGTTTCATTCCAAGAGTGATTATGTTCTTATCAGCAGTAATGCGATCTGGCAAATTGCAAACTATTGAGGATAAACCGATTTGCCCATTAATCCACTTAAGGAGCTACTTAAGAGCAGTTGCAATAAGGAAGGTCTTGATGGACTTATCTAAAGTTCTAATTAAATCCCGTGCCATGGAAACGGAAATGGGATCAGGAAAATAAAGTAATATTAATTGAACAGCGGTTAAACGTCTTCGGTGGAAGAGCCGGTACGATATTGTGCAGATCAACACCAGGGGTTTGTAAAGCCAGCGTTCTGGCTCTAATCCGGTTAATTCAGATATAATCTGCAGTTTACCAGACAACACGTTTAATGCCCCTTTTCCACCGAGGCAGTTTGAGTGCAGGTTCGGAGCCTAATTTAGAACCAGTTCTTTCTGTTTCGACCGCCAAAGCACCGACTCCAAACCAGGAAAAGTGGTTCTTAAGTAGCACCAAAACGTTGCTGGTCTAGACTTAAGAACCGCTTGCGTCAGGAGCTGTGGGCGGGGCTACTGTTAGCGCATTTGATAATGTACCTTAAGTATACTAATGTTTAATACACTTTTACTTTACCGCGATATGATACATTATCAGCACACATGATAGTATGTAGCTACATGCTAAGGCTAACTTTTTTCTGTGTTAATGATAAAATAACGTTATGTACTTTATCGATTACAACCTCCGTTTATACAGATTACACGGAGCCGCACGTACACGTTTTATTCGCCGCGTTTGGATGCCGATGAAGGTTCACAAAGCCATGAGCATTAACAGTAAAGCAACATCTGCCATTGTTGTTGTGTTTGTGTTTGTCGCTACTGCGCTAACGTTGCTGGGACACGTGACACGTATACAGTGACATCACACTCGGCGCTGTGATGCTCTCTAGCCGGTGGAAAGGCAAACCGGTTCTTAGAAGGTTCGCCAGTGGAGCCAACCTTGAACCAGCACTAGCGCTAGCTCTGAACCAGCACCCGGTTCTTTCCGGTGGAAAAGAGGCATTACTGTGGTGTCTCACAGACATGACAGTGATCAGGATTACTAATCCCCAACCCTCACAAATACAAAACACTTCCTGTCGGTAAGCAACCACGAGATCCGAGAAACAATAATGACTGTTATTTCCCGACCAGGATTACTGCCTCGTGCACATTTTCCTCTGGTACACCCCGTGCTGATTAGATAAACCCTCATTGTATGCGAAGCAGCAAAAGGCCAAGGTCTTAGCCTCATCTGTGACAGATGGACGAGGAACAAGAGGGACTACCGTAGCAAGAAATATGGTTCACCTGTGAGAACATTTATCATTAATTGAGCTCTGGTGCCTGCTATGCCCCGGCACACCCTCGTAATTTATTATCCGCTCTTAAGACTTCATCTATCCGAACGCCGACTGTTCAGCACCACAGGGGTTCCGTGAAATTAATAGCGCTCCAGGAAACATTCTTCAATTCTTTCCCTTTCTTTTTTCTATCTATCTTACAAACTGCCCAGTTCCATCTCCTCAAGAAAGTGAGTCCCCCAGACCAGGAAGATTTAGAGATCCACTCAGCGTCCACGACGGAAAGAAGAAACTACCATGCGTTACTCCAGAGGCTTATCAGTGACGCCTCAAACGTCCGTGATACGACGTGACGTGAACCGAAAATGTCGACGACAACAAAGCGAGAAGGAAGAAGGTTTCTCTTCTACGGTGGATTTTAATGAACTTTAATAGCCTATCTTACACATGGTCCATGAGGTGACATGTTTGTCTATCTGCTGTCATTATTCTTCAGAATGGTGTTAAAGGTAAGAACACACAAACTGGTCCTGTTAGCCGAGGGCGAGAAGTTGCTGAGCTTCTGTTAGATCACATCAGTCACTGATAAGAGCCATTTAGTGTATGACAGCAGAGTGAATCACCAGGTTAATGGATACACAAACACACACACACACACACACATACACACACACACTCATCGTGTCTTTACAGGCCTGCTTACACACCATCAGATGAAACCGCAGCTGCAACAGTTGTTCATTCTCACACACACTCGGCATGTTAGTATACAACTTACAGTGATTCGTTACATTTGGAATTGAGGTGGTGTAAAAAGACGTATCATGAACATTTACAATTCTATCTCCTCAATGTCATTTGTAACCTAAATAAAAAGCTTATAATACTACAGTGAATACAGTTTCGAGGCTGGACTCGAGACAGATGTTCTTCCTCAATATGACCTAATGTCAAATTAATCCAATTTTAATTGAGATCAGTAGAGAAACTGGAGAGATTGGTATTAAAGTTTGATACCATCAAAATCCCGTCCAATTTCACTTCAGACAGCTGCAAACTCATCCATCCAACTGACTATACATGAAACTATTCATCCATCCATCTGATCACTGATCCATCCAGACATCCATTCAACTGGCCATCTATCCATCCATTCAACCATCTAACCGACCTCTCAATGATCCACCTAGCCATCGATCGGCTGATCCATCCCCAGATTCATCCGTCCACTATTCCATTCACCCATCCATCCCTCGACCCATTCATTCATCCATCGATCCATCCAGCAGTCCATCCATCTAACCAGTCGCTGACCCATCCGTCATCCCATCAAACCAACCACTCACTGTTCAATCCAGCCATCCATCCACTCATCCCTCCATCCATCTATCAATTCACCTGACCATCCAACCAACCATCCATTCAGTTCAGTTCAGTTCAGTTGTATCTCTATAGCACTTCTAACAGTGTAAAATGTCACAAAACACCTTTACATAAAGAAATAAATACGTTCAGTCTATAAATGATATACTTTCAATTTCAATGTAAGTGTATCCTAATGAGTGAGACAGAGATAACAGTGTTGAACAAAACCTCCAGAGAAACCTTCAGAGGAACCGGACTCATCCTCATCTGGGTGACATCCGTTCAACCGACCACTTACTGATCCAAACGACCAAGGCTACAGTTTTCAGCCCAACATGAATAACAATATCCCAGATTTGTCAATTCTGGTACAAAAGCAGGGTGGATTGTTTAGCTGGAGTATTTAACACATCAGGTTGTGTGTTCAATCTTCAGAGCCACAATAAAGCAAACACTTTGTAGCTAAAAAGAACCGGAAGCTACAAAACTAATTCCTCATGTTATGGTTTAAACTCACAATCACAAATCGCCTAGTGAAGGAAACGATCCCTCGTCATCTTCGGTTCCTCAGTTACATTCAGGAGTCATGAATACAAAGCTGATTATTTGCCCATAAAACACAACCTCGGACAAAGATTTAATCCCTGCTGCAGAATTAATGACGTATCCGAACGAGGGTACGGATATAAACCGGCGCTTTGTCGATTAATCAACACCTCCTGAGGAAAGCAGGCCGTGAATTCCACAAGGTTGAGATAGATCTAAACATTTTTTTTAAAGCAGCGCTTTGACGTTGAGTCGCCCGAGGGCTCGCTCTGACAGCACCTGCAATGCTGTTTCCAGACACTTGCTGTCCATGACAGCTCTGTCTCACAGCCGTCTGATAACACGTCCACGGCGTCTGGTATAATTAGAGAGAGCTGCGAAATGTAGAAACGCCACTGGGGCAGAATCGGCTCCCACGTCCCCGAGGACGAGAAGCCTTGCCATGAAGTTTGAACTGTAACCCTGTGACCTCTTTCCCTGCAGGAGCTTGTTAAAGTGTTACGCTGTTTCCTCGATCATACGCCTCCCTCGCTGCGACAATGCTTATTGCATACTCACAGGGGAGATGCGAAAGCGTTCGGTACCGCCGTCGCATCAATTCACGGGAACGAATGCAAAAAAAAAGACTGGAGGATTGCTCAAGACAGAACTTGACAGCTGTTTTTGAGAGAGAACATCTTAAAACAACTAATAACCTAAACCCAAAAACAGACGGAGAACTGGGTCATGGCTCGGAGCTTTCGTTAAAAGCAGAAGGCTTTAATCTCGAGTCCTGTTCGCTCAGTTTATCACCTCACACACACAAAACAAATGAGCACACGAAGCACCGTAACGTCGTCCACATTTTCTAACAAGCTTCTCAAATCTCGACTAAACCGAAAAGCAGAGCCGCTGGAATAAACACGTCGTTCGGTTTCAGAGTGAAATATTTTCCAAACTAAAGCCCTGTTACTTAACCGCGGGATTAAAACAACGGAGCCGCGCTGTAAAGGAAATCGAGACTTAACTGGAAAACAATTACTTCAGAGTTAGCGGTAATTACAAAACCCGACCAGAGGCGTAATACAAAGCAGACATGGGATGAAGTCAGAGCTGGGTGATGAGAAATGAGAACTTCAGTACCTTCTGAAACTCAGTGCCATCATCACACACATGTTTGAACAAAAACACAACAGTGGAGCGCTGTAACTTGGTATATAATCGACACCATGTGTACGTACGATGTGTACGACATAAATCTTTTCTCATTTTCTTAAGAACATCATGCCAAGCGTTTCATCCTGGGATACTTACAGCGCTACGTAGAAATGTTCATTATTTTTTAACCGTTTATTGCTACACGTACCGTAACACATTTCTTAACCATTATTAACCATTTATTACTACACGTACTGTCATAAAAATGAGTTATCTCCCAATTTAAGACCTAGGACACGCTGGAGGGACTATGCCTCTCGACTGGCCTGGGAACGCCTCGGTATTCCCCCGGAAGAGCTGGAGGAAGTGTCTGGGGAGAGGGAAGTCTGGGCATCCCTGCTTAGACTGCTGCCCCCGTGACCCGGCCCCGGATAAGTGGTAGAAGATAGATGGATGGATGGATGGATGGAAGTTGTCAAGAAAATGAACGCTCTAGTTGTACGTCTGACGCTGGAGACTCCTTCCATAAATGTTAAACACTTTCACACAGAAAACAACCCCATGGGATGCGCTAGCCTAGCGATAAAGGTACTGGATTTCCAATTGGAAGTTTGTGAGTTTGAATCCCAGGTCCACCAAGCTGCCAGCCCCGGGCCCCTGAGCAAGGCCCTTAACTGCTCAGTTGTATAAAATGTAAGGTTTACGTATCGATGATTTTATACAAACCTCATCGGCAGCTGCACCACAGTCATAGAAAATAAGTCAACACTTTCCAATCGATCGCCTAACCACAACCGACGACCGTTATTCTTCGCAAACCAGACAGACTGGTCGTGTAGGAGCTGCGGCTTATGCGGTGTTTATAAAGTTTAACAACAACATTCATGCACAGATGATGAACAGACACTTACAGAGTAGCCATGTGCTCTCAGAGCCGTTAGAAGAATGATTACTTAACACTTCCTTTTCTTTCTTATTGGCCGTCAGACTGTTGGACTGTTTCACCACAAAACACCAACACAAACACAACCCACAGTTTCAGCCACACACTACACTTTACTCCATCACTCATCACTTACTCCGATACCGATAGCAGACTGTCCCTCACTAAGATGCTGATGATCATTTACCTCCGTCACCGAGCTCATGTCAGATGAAGATCCTCGAAAGAAAACAAGACGCTCCGAGTTCGGCGTACGTCACCGATCCGTAGCGACAGAACGTTTCCATTCAAAGGTGTACAAACTTTTGCACACTGAAATGTTTACAGCTGATGGAAATGTACAGCAAATTCGACGTAATCCTTTTTCGTTTAAGTTTGGGGCATGAATTCTGTGTCCATACTTCAAACGTTGTGAAAAAAAAAACGATCAATCGACGTCACACGAGGGCAGGTATTTGGAGCCCTATCGGATGAGCGACCGCTCGGTTTTCACATCGCCGTTGATATCCCGTACAATTTTAAGTATTTCTGAAAAACTTTTTGTCACAAAACTCAAAACTCGCTACAGTTTTGAGGACGTACATGAAAATTGGCACGTTTTCGCAAACGCCACAAAAATGCGGACGCAAATTTGTCGAGCGAGCTCGAGGAATGGCTTTGTGTTAAAAAAAATAAAATAAATAACATTTAAACTACACACATTGCTCAAAGTGGGCTTGAGCTAACCCTAACCCTGAACCCAGAGATATCTTCCGTCTCTTTCGTTTATGTTTTGTTATCCTATCGATGGATTTTATTCAAGTTTTTATTTATTAGAAGCGCTTTCAATTTTTAATTTCCTGACACTTTCAGAATTCTTTGATGTTTCGCAAATTTTGTCAGCAAATGAAAAACTGAGGGGAAAATCCGGTGGAACAAACTGGGGTGAAAAGGAAAATATGAATATAAAAGTAGAGAAAGTAATCAGGTCAGATCTCTAGATTTAAATCTAGCGTTACTATAAACAAAAACGTCGTGAAACATTTTTGTTTATAGTAACGCTAGATTTACGAAACGTCAGCAAACAAATGTGAAAAAAAAATACTATTGTTTAATATTGTATCTAATTTTTTGTTTGTTTTTTTGGTTTAATATCCACAAATCCTTCAGGACAAATTGACATAAAAAAATATCTAAAATGATTAAATATAGTCACGATATTCCGTGTAAAATATATGTGTGTTAATTTAAACAGTATTAACATCGTATTAAAACTTTGTCTATCCTAATGAACAGTGTCAGGATAGACAAACAAACAAACAGATAAAGAAACAAATAAATACTAAATACACACAAAGGAAAAAAAGCTAAAAATAAAACTTTCAAGTTCAATGCTGAACCTTATAACAGATCGATACTATTGAAAGAACCTAAAAAAATTTTTTTATTAGTGTAAATAAATAAACAGAGTGGATAAACAACCATGGACTCACACACAGAAACAAAATCGATCCACGACTCCTTAAGGCTCATGTGGGTTTTTTTTTTCATCTAGAAGAATCATGAAATTTCTGTGTAGAACCATAAAACAGTTTTACTATCGGTGCTAAAGTCATAACCAGCTAAAGAACCGTAAAAACGGAGTAAGGGTGTAAATAAATAAGGGAGGAGGCAAATAAACATGGACACACGAGATGCTTGAGAGAAACGGCTGAATCCAGATGTTCTAGGTTCTCTGTAGAACATTACAAGACGAAGGTGTTTCCTACTCAAACGTCAAAAGAACCCAAAAAAAATTAAAAATATTCTGTCTGTATGTCAATAAGTGAATAAACAAATAAACAAACATGTCAGAGAAAGTTCATTCCTGAGCTCAAGAGACCGGCTGTGTTTTTTTGTTTTTTTTTTTGCCCCGGTGTAGAACCAATCTACACCGGTGTAGTGTCACTGAATCCCGGTTAAAAAAAACCCAAAGAGCGTAAATAAGAGTGTAAATGTATAAAAACAAATGAAACACAGAAGTGTAAAAGTTCTATGAGAGTTTAAATTTAATCCAGAGTTTTATTAAATTAAGGGTTTATTTTATTTTCATTGTGAATATACTGCGATGCTGTGTGTGTGTGTGTGTGTGTGTGTGTGTGTGTGTGTGTGTGTGTGTGTGTGTGTGTGTGTGTGTGTGTGTGTCTGCGATTGTGTGCAGAACCCTAATACAGAACTATGTGAAGAACCGGTAAAGAACCTTTTCTTTCCTACAAGAGAATAAATTGGTGAATAAACAAACAGATTGATAAGTAAATGAATGAATGAATGAATGAATGAATGAATGAATGAATGAATGAATCACTGAAAGTTGGATCAGAGCCAACATGAACAGTTCACGTCTTATAGGAAGAATTTTAGAGAATTATTTTAAATCAATGAATTCGTTAGTTTTATATTCAAAACAGTGAAAATTGTGTTTTAATACGTCAAATTTGGAAACGTGTGATTTTTGCACCTGTGATTATGCGTCATTTGTGAGTTTTAAGGATCAACACACACACACACACACACACACACACACACACACACACACACACACACACACACACACACAGGTGAAAGTGTGAAGAAGCCGCAGAAAGAGCACAAAAAAAGCTGTTCCAACGTGTAAGAAAGCTGAAGTGCAGAAACCTTGTGACAGAGAGCTCGTTATAACGCTCTATAAGCGCTCGTAGCGCGTACATACCTGCGCACGCGTGCACAACTAACAGCGCAAAGCCAAGCGCGCGTGCAGTCATGTCTCTCTCTCCCCGGGAAGCAGCAGAGATTTAAGGCTTGTTGTTGTTGTTGTTGTTGTTGTTGTTGTTTTGTTTGTTTCTGTGTTCTAAAGTAATCCAGTGGTGAATTAGCGGCAGGTTAATTTCCGCTCCTTCATATTTAGTGTGGAGGAAACAACAGAAGAACAAAGCCACAGTTTCCGAGCTGATGTCGGGACTTTAAGCTCTAATTTAATCCCATTTCTGTGGACTGGAGGAAATAAAAGCAGAAGTTTTTCTTCTATCTTATTTAGAAGGAGGAACAAAATGCATGTGTTATAACATCCCAGTGGAGTTAATCCGACTCAGGGGCAGTTTGGTCCTCCTGTGTAGAGCTCTTCAGCTGCGCAGGGTAAAGATTCTTCATCATCATCATCATCATCATCATCATCATCATCATCACCTTCGTCTTCATCCTGATCGTCTCATGCACGCGCGCGCACACACTGCTCCGAAATTCACTGTGAGAAAGAGTAAAGTCTATACACACTGATCTCTCTCTCTCTCTCTCTCTCTCTCTCTCTCTCTCTCTCTCTCTCTCGCTCTCTTCCTATTCTTCTCTTCCTCTCTCTCTCTCTCTCTCTCACGCTCTCTTCCTATTCTTCTCTTCCTCTCTCTCTCTCTCTCTCACACACACACACACTCTCTTCCTCTCTTTCCTCTCTCTCTCCCTTCTCTCTCACACACACACTCTCTCTCTCACACACACACTCTCTCCCTGTCTCTCTCACACACACTCCCACTCCCCCTCTCTCTCTCTCTCTCTCTCTCTCCCTTCTCTCTCACACACACTCTCTCTCTCTCACACACACACTCTCTCCCTGTCTCTCTCACACACACACTCTCTCTCTCTCTCTCTTCCTCTTCCCGTCTCTCTCTCTCTCTCTCTCTCTCTCTCTCTCTCTCTCTCTATCAACTGTCACATCATCACCAAACGCTGAACTCCTCACTTTCTAACTCACTCTTTCAGAAGGAGATGGAGGAGAGAATTTTCCGACTTTTTTGCTCCTCTTCACTCCCGTGCACTTTTCCGTGTTGGAGTGAAATCCCGCGCTGTTTCTGTCCTGCAGGTTGAGGAGCTCCGCGGTCTCCTCCGGACAGAGCAGCACTTACACACAACGCTACTTCATTCACACGGCATGAATGGTGCACGAAATGGTATGATCCATGTTCCTCCACCCCGGCCTTAATAATGGAATGTTCCACGGAGTTTTAACCCTTTTCATGTCTCTCTCTCTCTCTCTCTCTCTCTCTGATGCACACACACACACACACACACACACACACACACACACACACACACACACACACACACACACACACACACACACACACACACACAGTGTCTTTTAAAGACAAATAATCGGAAGCCATGTTTCCAAATTGTATATATATTATTATTACATTATTTAGCAGACACCCAGAGTGACTTACATTTTTATTTCAGTTTATATAAACTGAGAAGTTGAGGGTTAAGGGCCTTGCTCAGGGGCCCTGTAGTGTCAGATTGGTGGAACTGGGATTCGAACTCATGCCCTTGTGGTCTGTAGTCCAACACCTTCACCACTAGGTTACATCTTATTGACATCCCCCACATTCTACAATTTTGCACATTATTTCTTGTGAGAAATTATAAATATTGGCTTATTTTTTTATAACAACAACAACAACAAAGCTAACAATTAATTTAAATTCCTAATTCTCCTGTTTGCTAATTAATTCATAATGAGTTATTGAGAAAGCATGTGATTATTTTTGAGCACTTCTCTCACTCCTCAAACACAGGGAGAGTGTGGTGTGGTTTAGGTCTCTCTCTCTCTCTCTCTCTCTCTCTCTCTCTCTCTCTCTCTCTCTCTCTCTCTCTCTCTCTCTCTCTCTCTCTCTCTCTCTCCTTTCTCAGCTGGTTAATGAGAGGAATCCCTGAGGCATCCTGACCTCGGCATAATTATATTTTAATAATTAATCATCACTAAAGAAGATTAGACACACTAATGTGTGTGTGTGTGTGTGTGTGTGTGTGTGTGTGTGTGTGTGTGTGTGTGTGTGTGTGTGTGTGTGTGTGTGTGTGTGTGTGTGTTAGACTGCAGCGCCGTCTGCTGTTCATCTCCTGAAACTGCCACACAGCTCAGAGATATTTTAGATATAAATCTTAGAAATCTTCATCCCTCATGCTCTCTTCATTCATGGATTTCTTTGCTCAGTTATTCTGTATCTTCTGTTCTGTACACAACGCTGTATCAGTCACACCACACTCACACTCCATTAGTAAAAGATTTAATAGTAAATAAAGCTGAACGAGTGACTGCTGTGGACGCCATCGATCCTGCTGTGACACACGACATGTGAGTGATTTTCTGTAATAAATACAGGGGAAAGTTCCCTGTAAGGATAATCTGGCATCACTAAGAACTGCACCGCTTTACTGTGGGTGTATTATGGGGAATAATAACAGAGAGGGAGAGAGAGAGAGAGAGAGAGAGAGAGAGAGAGAGAGAGAGAGAGAGAGAGAGAGAGAGAGAGACGTGCAGAGTAGACGTAGAGAGAGAGAGGAGAGTAAACGATGAGAGAGCGAGAGAGAGAGAGACACCGAGCGAGGAGAGAGAGGAGAGCGAGAGAGAGAGAGAAGTTGCGAGAGGACAGAGAGAGAGAGGGAATAGAGAGAGACAGAGAGAGAGAGGGAAAGAGAGAGAGAGGGAGAGAGAGAGACAGAGAGAGAGAGAGAGAGAGAGAGAGAGAGAGAGAAATTATGACAGACAGAAAGAGGGGGATAGAGACAGAGAGACAAAGAGAAATAGAGGCTTATAAATATATAGGGAGACATCAATAGAGCAGCCAGAGAGAGATATGATGATGATGATGATGATGATGATGATGACGATGATGATGACGATGATGATGATGATGATGAAGAAGATGATGCTAACTTTGCTAGTTTACTTTGCTCAAACAAAATCCTGGTCGCTATGGTAACATTCTATCTGATTAGAACAGGTAAATCACTGGAAGTGTTGTAAATACATTTATTATTAGTGGTTAGTGAGCTGTGGAAGTCGATCATAATTGCATCGTATTACACACTATGTTTTTAAACACACCCACCCCAGACTTGGCATCAGCTCAGTTCCTGTAACACCCAGGTCCGCCTTCATGTTCCTTCCTCTCCGGAATTCTTCACATGTTTTCAGTGATATTCAGAGGGAGTTTGTGGACATGTCCCTGTGTTTAATATTGCATACAGACTCCATGCTGTGACGTCTTTTTCCCTGGACAGACTCCCTCCTGAAACCAGAGTGCGATGGCCAGGAGGTGTCACGGGGCAGCGGGTAACAAACTCACGAAGACTTTTTAAAGCATCAGCTAACAAAACAACACGGCCTCGGAAAAGAAAAACTTTCCCTGAGAACGTCCCTCCCGGACAAGGAGCGAAAATTCGCTCCAAAAAATGATATTCTGAGTATCTTACACACACCATGTGGGGACTAATTTGCGACACATGGCATCACGGGTAATTAACTCAACTCCCTACCGGCTTCCTCTGTTGTTAAAAAAATGTTTTGTGTATTTATTTTGGGGCAATTACATTTGGCAAGCAGCTCTGCTCAACAGATTTACGCTTAACTATAATGCAGAAAAAACCTGCAGATGATTCCTGACAATGTGAATTTTTTATATTTTTTAATATTCTGCTGTGGATATTTATTTATTTATTTTTTTTAAAGACACAAAAAAGACTTTTAAGAAATATTTTAAGAAAAAAAAAAGAAATTTGCATAAATTTGTCGAACCAAACTAAATTTTTTTTTCGCAAATTACCAAAATATTATTATTTTTTTTTTATTTCGCTCACATGTACAGTATGTTATTATGGTACATTTACATAAATAGAAAGGCCCATAAACTCCATAAAAAATGATGACTAAATAGTAAAAGAGCTACAGCGGTAAATCTTCCACTAAGTCTAACTTATTATAACATTATTACAGCACATATAAAATAAAGATAATATGTTACTTAATATTTAGGCACAGATTATTTAACAGTTACACTCATTATATATGAATAAATATATTATTATATAAACACATTATCTAATATTTGTGTATTTTTTTAAGCTAGGTTTTATTCAGTATCAGATTTAGTAAACAAATGATCAGACGTTATCGTTGCCGAGGCTAGCTAGCTGCAGAATGTTGGTCCATGCGCCACCTGGTGGACGTTGTGTAAAACACAACAGATGTATTTATTCAGATTCTAAAACGTGTCTGACTGTGATGATGATGATTATCATGTGAAATGGTGCATTCATAAGAGCACATCTGTACAGACATAAGTATTAATTATAAGAGAAACCGATACTGTAACAGGTGCAATTTTTCATTATTAATGATCACATGTGCCCAGTTTTGGTGCTAAAGCCACATCTTTTCAGGCATTCGGGGTGAGGCGTGTAGAAAGCCTGAACATCTCAGGAAGCTCTAAATCAAAGCCAGGTGACCGTGTTAGCCCGGCCGTGACGAGAGGCGGCAAATCAATTTTATGTCTACGAGACTGAAGGAGAGCGGATCATGCAAATGAAATGACCTGCAGTCTATGAGAGGTGTGTGGTGTGTTCATCCTTCACCTGAGTTAACGAGTGTGATGAGGTTTCTTTCTGACGTCATTGTCTACAAGGGAGCGTTTACAGTCCAGGTCACATGCTCTGGAGCGTAGGCACGCTAGTCGTCCAAGATGTGTTTATGATTATTCTTCTCAGTGCCAGAACAGAATGTACAACAGAACATCCATAGATAAGAGGAAGTAAATTCTGCTCCCACAGAGGGTTGTGTTTCTCACAGCAAATAATAAAGTGAACATAAAAATGACCTGATTCTGGCTAATAATCAGTGAAATCCAAGTAGGAGATTATTTAATCTAAGATTAAATGAGGTTCAAATTTTGATAATTACAGAATGCTGGATTTGACATATTTCGAATTCCATGACACATTTGTTATATTAATAATGCATGAATTAACCATGTAATAAATAAAGCATGACCTAGTGAGATATTACTCATTCATTCATTCATTTTTTTTTCATATCTGAACTTCTCGGGTCACGGGGAGCCTGTCATCAGGCGTCATCGGGCATCAAGACAGGATACACCCTGGACGGAGTGCCAACCCATCACAGGGCACACACACACACACACACACTACGGACAATTTTCCAGAGATGCCAATCAACCTAGGAGAACAATCAACGAGGCACGGGGAGAACATGCAAACTCCACACACACAAGGAGGAGGCGGGAATCGAACCCCCAACCCTGGAGGTGTGAGGCGAACGTGTTAACCACTAAGCCACCGTGCCCTCCTTTGAGATATTACTGTTATACTTGATGTTTGAAATATGTTCTTAGTTAGCATCTATAAGCATCTATAAGCAGTCCCCCCCCAGCCTCCTTTTGACATGAGAAAAAACATAATGTTACCATCTACCAAATGTACCATCTTCCATCTACCCAATGTCTAACTCAATAAAACACACCTGATGTCTAAACTTTGCTCCTATACTTCTGCATTAAAGCTACGGTGCTAAAAAAAGCTAACACATATTAGCTTCATACGTATAAAAGCATGTATGCAAATCAAGAAGTGCGTAATCAAGTGGGTACGTTTCTATAGTACAATTCACCTTATGTACAGTACAAAGTACATAACTTTAGAAACCATCAGAATCACTGAATCTGTTTGAGACACTGAGCGACTCAACAAAGCTACTGTGTGATTTTTTTTAAACATTTGTACACGATGCTAAACTGGAAGCTCTGGGGTTTTCTTACTCGTTAGCTGCATTAACCATGTAGATGTTCTTCCTAATTATAGAAATACAATTCGAGTGTGAGCAGTTCAGAGACCTGACAGATGCAAAATGAGATGCTGAGATTTCCTGGCATTCCCTCATGCACAAGTAAACTGGCAGGGACTGTCCAGAACCCCTGAAGTGCTCACCTGTCACCTCTCTACATCTTTCCAAGCAGGAAATCTGTGACTTGCCACACCAGCTGAGAATCTGTCTCGCTGTCTCTGCATGTCCGTCTCTAACAAATCCACTCTAAATGCACAATTCCACTCTAACGTATTTTAGTGTCCAACTCTCAGGCTTTACCTGGGTTAGGGTTAGAATATTCACCCACACGTGAAACGCTTAATGCAATAAAAAAAATCCTTGTGCCAATCCAGTCTTTACTGTTAGAACTCATAACCTGATGACAATCTCCTATTATGCCATCCTGAAGTTACTAGCCCCTGTGTGTGCTGTCTTGAAACTGCCAGTCTCCTGCACTAACCACTGTAAAGGCCTACAGGATTAAACTGGCCTACTCCCTTGCAGATTTGAAGCCTGCAATCTCTTGCTCCTTTCATAAGGAAGTCTTTGAATCAACAACTTCTGCCAATGTGAAGTGAAATCTCCTGTTCTTAGCATCCAGAAGCCTGCAAGTTGCTGTTCCTCCCTGTTGTTTGCGCTCTTGTTTGCCATTCTAAATCCTAAAAGCTCTGATTTATGCCACTCGAAAGCCTACAAACTCCTACTCCTGCCACCCTAAAGCCTACAAACCCCTACTCCTGCCACCCTAAAGCCTACAAACCCCTACTCCTGCCACCCTAAAGCCTACAAACCCCTACTCCTGCCACCCTAAAGCCTACAAACCCCTACTCCTGCTACCCTAAAGCCTACAAACTCCTACTCCTGCCACCCTAAAGCCTACAAACTCCTACTCCTGCCACCCTAAAGCCTACAAACCCATACTCCTGCCACCCTAAAGCCTACAAACCCCTACTCCTGCTACCCTAAAGCCTACAAACTCCTACTCCTGCCACCCTAAAGCCTACAAACTCCTACTCCTGCCACCCTAAAGCCTACAAACCCCTACTCCTGCTACCCTAAAGCCTACAAACTCCTACTCCTGCCACCCTAAAGCCTACAAACCCCTACTCCTGCTACCCTAAAGCCTACAAACTCCTACTCCTGCCACCCTAAAGCCTACAAACCCCTACTTCTGCCACCCAAAAGCCTAAAACCCATACCCCTGCTAGCCTAAAGCCTACAAATACCTACTTTTGCCACCCTTGAGATTAGGAAATCCTACTCCTGCCACCCTAAAGCCTGCCTCCTACTCCTGAAAGCCAAAGAATATGCAAGTAACACCAGACAAAGAAGGAAGTTCTCCCATGCTAAATCTTGCTTTCTTCCACCACAGCTCTATCTTAGGAAGATTTATCTTGCCACTCTTGCCCTTGACCTGCTCACTGGGGGGTTAATGACATCTCTAAAGCTGCTTTGAGATTATTTGTATTGCAGAAATTAAACAGGAACTACACTGAAAGCAAAAGTCTATTCAATTTATTTCTACTCTAAAATGAAATCAATTAACAGTCCAAATCGTGAAGAAAACCGGAATTGGTTTGTGTTGTATTTTGGTTTCCCATCACACAAAGCAGCATTAAAAACCCCTCAGTGGAATGAAAAAGGACGTGTCTCTAGTACGTCCATTACAATAGACAAAACGCAGCCTCACAATGAAAGAGGCAAAATAGTGGAGGAAACAGAGTACAACAAACAGCATAGAGGGCGCATTCTTCACACCAGCTACAAGCCGTGAGAAAAAGGCACAAGGGTCTTTGGAGGGTCCTGAACGGCAAGCTGAACAAATCTGGTTCTGTTTTGTCACTTAGTGAAGCTCTTCATGTGGAACGCCGAGGAGTGACACCCAGCAGGAGACTTGGGGTGATGAAGAATGAAAGGAAGAAAGAGAGCTCAGAATTACGCAGCGGGGTCATGACAATAACACGTGACTAAAGAAAAAAAGATAACGCAATAATAATAATGAAATAAAAAAAAAACAACATTACAGGCTTCAGTTATATAATCAAATCTGTCATTATTGGCCACCTTCAAGAGAACGGGAAAATTATTGTATTCAATTTCCAATTTTCATGATCTAGTCCAGGGGCAGATATAGGGTTTCCTCTTTAGGGGGTTTTAGCCCTCAGTGAGAATTTAAAACATGAAGAGTTTTATTTTATATATTATATGACTACATAGTAAGCCAAAAGTTATGGTGTTATTAAAAATCGCAGAAGTGGACACCAAAATTTTATGCATGATGTAATGATGCCAGTCTTGAATCAGATCAGTTCATGTACAGTACAGACCAAAAGTTTGGACACACCACCTTTTCAACAGGACAATGACCCCAAACACACCTCCAGGCTGTGTAAGGGCTATTTGACCATGAAGGAGAGTGATGTGGTGCTGCACCAGATGACCCGGCCTCCACAGTCACCGGACCTGAACCCGATCGAGACGGTTTGGGGTGAGCTGGACCACAGAGTGAAGGCAAAAGGGCCAACAAGTGCTAAGCATCTCTGGGAACTCCTTCAAGACTGTCGGAAGACCATTTCAGGTGACAACCTCTTGAAGCTCATCAAGAGAATGCCAAGAGTGTACAAAGCAGTAATCAAAGCAAAAGGAAGAACCTAGAATATGACATATTTTCAGTCGTTTCACACTTTTTTGTTATGTAATTCATAGTTTTGATGCCTTTGGTCTGAATCTACAATTTTCATAGTCATGAAAATAAAGAAAACTCTTTGAATGACAAGGGGTGTCCAAACTTTTGGTCTGTACTGTATGTGTTCATTCTCTACAAACAGTGTGTCCGATGAATGCAGTCACTAATAAACTAATATTCACAAGACAAAGACCAAATCAATAAATGTTATTTTTATTTAGTATTGAATGGATTGTTTGCATTAATATTTTGTTTGTGCTACAACTCTGGTAATAAGAATACTGACATTTCACTGCTTTTGGTTGCCGTGTTTGCGTCTTTCTGCCGATTAACGTTATAGATAAACGTCTCCAGCTCTGACTGCGCGTGCACGCTGCGCGTACCTGTGCTTTTCCGTTCAGATAAAGCAGACAGCTGAAGACGCACTTTTGAAAGACTACAACAAAAATTATAGTTTTAGTTTTAGGGTGGCTGAGATCACACACAGGGGGCGCTGGAGACACCCTAAAGCACTGGTCCCCAACCTTTTTTTCACCGCGGACCGGTCAATGTTTGATCATTTTACCACGGCCTGTTGGGGGTGGGGGGGTGGCGGCTATACAATTAAATTAAAATGAATAATTTTAATGTAATTGTATTTAAACATGCCTTTATAACTCACTACAACGCTAAATCAATGAGAACCCTGAGCTTGTTTCTTTACAACGAGACGGTTCCATCTGGGGTAACAGGAGACAATGACACCCGAAGTGTGTCGCTTATGTCCAGTTTATAACGTTGTTTTGTTTCGGTTGCCGTCACTGCAGAAATCCCCGCTTCACACAGATAGCATGTCGGAAATGGCGATAGGGATGTAAGTGCTGTGGTGACA
>NC_062528.1:22670485-22687985 GCF_022655615.1 Tachysurus fulvidraco | reverse complement strand
CTTTATGGATGAGGCTGGGTTCAACTGAGGAGATTTGGGTTGGAGCGCAGGGGCAGCTATGATACAGAACCCCTCGAGCAGGGAGGGGTAAGTGTCTCGCTCAAGGGTCCAACAGTGGCAGCTTGGCAGTTTTGGGGATTGAACCCCGATCCTCCGATCGACAACCCAGTGGTCTTTAAAATGAAATGCTTGTCATAATATTTTGTCTGCTTGTGTTTATGTTCTTATTGAGGAACAGTGCAGAAAATCTCAGCCATGACAAAATGATTCACTGATTCAAAAAATGATTCACTAAATGTGAAAGAAAAGAATCTAAATCATGGCAGAAAGATTGAAATCAAATACTGTATTAATAATTCAATTTCAACTGTTACGGAAAGAGCCACCGGATAGCCACAGGAGTCGATATCTGTCGAGAACGTTAGATTCACTGACTGGTCCACTGAATGCAAAAGGATAGAATTTCTGTAATTATAGAAAGGAGCAGATCTCAGTCATGACAGAATGATTCACTTATTCTGTACTGACACACTGAACATGTACTGTATGAGTCAATCTCAGTTATGACAGAAGGATTCGCTGACACGAACAACATCTCACTAGATGCAAAAAGAGACAGAAAGATTCACTGATTCATAGAATGACTCGTTGAACTGGAGAGAAGAACCTTTCATTCTAAACTGTCATCCACAGAATGACTAAAAAGAAAATCTCCATCCTTACAGAAAGATTCACTGAATCAAATACTGTTCCACTTTAAAGGGAAAAAAAATAATCTCAGTCATGACAAAAAAAAAAGATTCACTGAATCAAACCCTGACACATTAAATCCCAAAGGAAAGAATCTCGGACATGACAAAACGATTCACTTATTCAAACTGTCGTTCACAGAATGTCTAAAGAGTAAATCTCCGTCTTTGTAAGAAAGAATCACGAGTCAAACACCGATCCACTAATTAGAGAAGAAGTAAATTGGTCATGTCAAAAAAGATTTATTAAATCAAACAGACTTACTAAATGAATGAGAGAATCTAGGATGTCACAAAATGATTCGTTGATTCAAAATGTTATTCACCGAATGGGAAAGGAACAAATCTCCATCATGACAGAGTCCCTGATTCAAAGAATGACTCGCTAAATGTCTAAACGTTGTCTCTCCTCTCTCGCTAAATGACTCTCCAAAAGGATAGACTCCGGTTCTCTACGCTGAGCCACTGAATCTCCTACAAGATCCAAACGATTCGCTGATCCAAAGGGCACTAACTCATTCACAGGCTACTTTAATAAACCACCTTTGTGAGATTCTTTGCCTAATTTGGTGACTCAGTCAGTCCACTGACTGAATAATCAGAACGGGTATTGATACCGATCCGTTCACCGCAGTGACTCGTTCAGACTGAATCGTATGGACGCCGGAATTGCCAAGTCAACATCATCCGTGTCTACTTTCTGAATGAAACCGAATGTGAAGAGGGTTTGACATCATCCGGTTAACGTATCCTCGACACGACCTTTGGTATTACACTCTCTTTCCCTGACACACTCCATCTTGTTCACATCACAACAACACCTTTTAGTCATAGCTGCCTTTTTGTCCTTCTCATGAAAGAGGAGTAAAAAAACACACGGAAAGGCCGCTCTTTGTCTCCCTGCTGCTGTCAGCTGCCAAAACAAGGCTGCCGCTGTGATGAGCTCTATAAATATGATGGATGGGATATGTGGTGCTGCTGACCTCACAACACGCGCCAGAGGAGCTCGGAGCGCAGGTTCTCTGCAGATTTACAACCCACAGCATGAGATCTCACCCCTACACACACACACACACACACACACACACACACACACACACACACACACACACACAAATATCCAGCCAGGCAAGAAACGAGACACAATCTGCTGAACCCTCACACACTTCTGACAAATGTATAATGACTCATTGCAATTGTGTATTTTACACTAAAGCTGCATCCTAAATGACCTACTACACACTTTGCACTTACACGTACGCTACGCACTATGTACTCTGGGGTCTAAACGTTAGAAGGGTCACGTTGTCTCAAATGGAACACCAATACTTTTAATTACAGGAAGTAGAAACCATTTCCAAGTCCATGGTGAATGACATCAGACGCACATAACATCTTAAAACTTTCATTCATTCATTCATCTTCTACCGCTTATCCGAACTTCTCGGGTCACGGGGAGCCTGTGCCTATCTCAGGCGTCATCGGGCATCGAGGCAGGATACACCCTGGACGGAGTGCCAACCCATCACAGGGCACACACACACTCTCATCCACACACACACTCACACTACGGACAATTTTCCAGAGATGCCAATCAACCTACCATGCATGTCTTTGGACCGGGGGAGGAAACCGGAGTACCCGGAGGAAACCCCTGAGGCACGGGGAGAACATGCAAACTCCACACACACAAGGCGGAGGCGGGAATCGAACCCCCGACCCTGGAGGTGTGAGGCGAACGTGCTAACCACTAAGCCACCGTGCTAAGCGGAGTGCTGTCGGCCATCTTGAATTGTTTTCTGGTCTGGAATCAGCCCCTGGTAGCTCCGCCCCTCTTCTGCTATGTGAACAAACCAGGGAGTGTTGAAAGCATGAACACCTTCACCTTAATGCTAACACTCCACCTAACCTCCACGTTCTGCTAACATCCATCTGGCCCACACCCACCTGGACAATCAAGGGTGTGTTCCATCAACTGTGTGGTCCAATCATCCCTCAGCACCTGACTTAGAAGTTAAGCCTACTGGTTGTTGACCATCTTCATGAGAGCACAGAGAGTACACTCGCTGCTGGAGAGCACAGAGAGACCACTCTCCACTGAACATCGAAGGATTCTCGGTCAAGAGCACCAAATTCCTTGGTGTTTATCTGGCAGAGAACTTCACCTGGTCACTCAACCAACACCAGCTCCATCACCAAGAAACCCCAGCAACTTTCTGTGAAGGCTGAGGAAATTACATCTCCCTCCCCAATCCTGCTGCATCACTGTAGCCCTATGGTCCTGGAGAAACCTTTCATTTCACTGTGTACTGCGTCATCTACCTATGAACGCAATCCGTCCAAAATGATCCAAAATGCAGCTGCACGGCTTGTTTTCAACCTGCCAAAGTACCCCCCCCCCTCCCCCTGCTGCGATCCCTCTGCTAGCTTCTGGTAGCTGCACGCATCAGATTCAGAACACTGATGCTGGCCTACAAAGCCAAAAACAGACCAGCTCCCTCTTACCCCAAAGCCCTCATCACTCCTCACACTGCACCCCACAACCTCCGATCTACCAGCACTGCTCGACTGGTCCCACCATCTCTCAGGGTAAGAGGCAAGTATACTACAAGACTCTTCTCTGTTCTGGCACCAAGGTGGTGGGATGAACTTCCCCTAGAGGTCCGGACAGCCGAGTCACTGGCTATTTTCAAGCGGTGGTTGAAGACCTACTTATTCAGGAAACACTTCAACTAGCACTTCTTTCCTTATCTTTGGCATTTAAAAAACAAACAAAAAAAAAACAACCTTTGACACTTTTTCATTGTAACTTTGAACAAATGTTTTAAACTCATGGTATCTTAAGTATGTAACCTAGTGAGCAGCATTAATGTATTCAGTGTTAGAGATTTAAGCACTTATGTACGTCGCTCTGGATAAGGGCGTCTGTCACATGCTGTAAATGTAAATGTAAATCTGTATATGGTTGAAATGACAATAAAAGCTTTTTGACTTCTCCAGAATATTTTTTCCAGGAATATAATCAAGATGTCATCGAGTATCTACACTGATCTGCCCAATCCCAGATTCTATCATCTCCTAAGAACTTGATGAAAAATATCAGGTTAGCGAGAAACTACAAAAAAAAAACTTATCGCTGTTGTTACAATAAATATTCTGACACTTTCTGACCAATCATAATCTAGAATTTATCAACAGTAGGCTAAGTATCCTTATGTTACACTCATACAAACATAATTATGTAGAAACTACTGTGTGTGTGTGTGTGTGTTTGAGCGACTGTATGTTCCTCAAGCTGCTACTTCACACCCTTCAAGTCAAACTTCACACAATTCAGACAGACATAAGGACACCATATGGACGTCCAGACTCACAAAAGAGAGGCGTTTGACTTTTCCCCCTGACCCCCTTCCCCCTCTCCAACCCCGAAGCCTGGCGACTAGCCTAGAGCCTCCGTCTGTGGATGGCTTATTAGCGTGTTTAGCTCAGAGCGGCACAGGCGGGCCTGCTTAGCATCCTCTCAACCATGCTAATCATGACAAGAACAATTACACAACAGGTTGTCAGGGCTCTTCAATGCACCGAGCTCCGTGGTCCAGAATAATCAGATGTTTGCACTGCTGATCTGTCTTCCACTCTACAGAATGAACCCGGTATGGATATGGATAGCGTTGACCATGGACAAGATTAAGCTCCGAGTTCGGTGAGTCGATGGGGAATAAGAAGTGGAAAGCGACCTCGCACTCTCGACCGAGGTAATTACATCTGGAGTGAGACGGAGCCTGAAGGCAGGACACGAGCTTGCTGTGTCTTTGGGTTTATTAGAGGAAATGAGTGCATTACGAAGACATGCTCTTCACTCGGAGAGGGAGAAAGCGTTTAAGCCGAAACATTGAGGATTTTCGCTCGCGAAGCCGCGGGCGAATCTTATCTTCACGGCTAATCACGGAGAACAGGAAGGTAAATGAATACAGCTGCTCGGGTCACCATTCAAGGCCACAAGTCAAAGCTCTAAAGATTGATTCCTGTAGAATCGATGCTAAATTTAATAACGAATGAAGATATAAATGGCGGAAAACGAGCCTTTTTTCTTTCCTTTCTGAAAAGTTCACACGGATCTGCTTGAGACGGACATGTACGATTAAAACTCAACAGAAACGTCTTTACAGTATGTCACTGTTTCGGCAACCAAGATGGCTTTAAGCTCCGCCCATTCCACAATGACGTCAATCGAATGATTAACATCGGAAATTATTTCATGAACTTGTTTTCTATATTTCAGAACATTTCCAAAAAAAAAATAAATAAAAAAAAAATGCTAGAGATACTTTGAAGAAATTTCACATTGCATTAGTTAATTAAAAGGCTCTCGTATGTTCGACCGGTTGCGTCATCTGAATATTCTATATTTTCTCTGATGAATTAAGATAACAGACCGTCATTATTTCAGTGTCCTTAATGACATCATACGACAGTTCAGAAAGGCCATGAGCTCATGATAGCAAAAGTTGTTTACCGAGATCACGTAGCAGTTGTTTCCTACATCGTAACATTATCCTGTTATGTCTAGTGAGACCCCGTAATATAGGGTCGTCATGGTGACGATTTAGCTATTCGGAAATGGTTTAAAACTAAAAACAAGAAACATCTCAGTCAAACAGAACAAGAAACTATGAATCACTCATAGCTTATCTGAATTTCTGTACATGGATGCTAGTTATCGTATTTTTTTACCGCATGACGTCATTTAGGTACCACAGATGGATGCTGATGGACACCACGGATGAGTAGAAGAAGCAGCAGTAACAGTACCTGTGTATGCCAAGGTGTTGTCTTCATCATGTCCCGAGGCGGGGGCCGGCGTGACCCTTTCCTCAGCCGCCTCTGCAGGGCCCGAGTCTGTTGGGAGTAACACAGGGACTAAGACTTGCAGAGAAGAGTGAGGGCTAACAACCAGACTCCAGAAAAGAAGTCCGTTAAAGAGAATGAATCTTTGTGTCCACATTGTCGTAATCAAGGGCACGACAGGTTAGCGATCAAAACAAAAACAAGATGGCTGTTAATCCATGAAGATGGACTCAGGATCCTTGAGTGTGTATGGAATTGAAATGATAGTGTCTCCGAAACAGGAGTCTATATTCCTGTCCCAGAGCATGTGGGCAGAAACCGGACAACCCACTCCAAACACACTCACGCATCGAGTGTCATGTGTCCTATTTAGTCTTAAATACACTCATTGACCAGAGACACACCCCACTCAAGCCTTGTCAATCTGTCTAAAAGACTGACACTCTTTTCCCAGGCAGGGCCGCTTGCCGAGCGGCGAGGGGAGGGTGGGGTCGCTTGCCCCCTTTGAAGGCTAAATGTGGGATAAATCAGACCAGGCCATGCCCACTTCCATTGTGGCCCAGTGACAGGAGGTTAATTTGGGCCAGAAGCGAGGGAGTGGACGCAAAAGTGAGCCAGCTGATTCACCAGACTGTCAGAAACAAGGCTGGCATCGGTGATGGGATAAACGGCAGACAGACAGAGCGCACATAATGCTCAGTGAGGCATATAAGGGCTGTTGATGCTAAATGCTAATTCTGATCAGTACCATGGACGCTGGTATCAGGATAAGAACGAGGATGAGGACGAGCAGAGGCGTGGGCCAGCGTAGGATCATGTCCTCATGACCATACACTTTATTAATGATCTGTTTCTGTAAGCTATTAAACAACTCAATATCTGGGAATCATTTTATTATTGAATTAGCATTTTTATTAGCACTTCAGTGTGCAGGGATCATATACAGTATGTATGGAAATATATGTTTTGCCTGCAATATCGTTCTAGCATTTTAAAGTTAAAAGGGGAATGAAATGGCATTTAAACACTCCATTCTTTCACCTCGTATTGATAGAAATCTCAGAATTGATTCTTAATGAGCTTGAATGGGTTTCTACGGGAATTCTAAATCTACGCGCCTTTAAACCGAAGCACACTGTCGATCGGTGCATATAGCCATCACACTCATGTGCTTGTGGAACATCTCATCCCAGATTTATTCCCATCTTTACTGTTCTAATAACCATCTACATGTGGAACAGGTTCAAGCCTCATATTCCCAGTGAAGAGAAGTGTAAAGCTACAGCATACAGAGAAGTCCTGTACATCTGAAGCCTTCAAGCAGGAACCAACATATAGGTGTAATGGACAAGGGGTGCACATACTTTTGTCCATCTAGCGTAGGATTTGTGTTTAAAACAAACCACTTTTTTCGAGTCTACGGATGAAATAAAAAGTCGTAATGACTCGAAAAGGAATAAATACGGTGCCTTATATATATTTGACGTGATATTTGATGGAATTTTTTTTTCCCTTGACTGAATTCACAATAGTAAAGACAACACGGAAAAAATTCTGCATTTTTATTCCTCGGACACAAACACGATGCTGTAACCAACATTATCACAGAAATCATCAGACAGATGGCACACAAGTAATGACTTTTTTGTTTATGTGTACAAAAAAAAAGCTGTTTGTGTGATGACACCGTTATAAGTATGATATTGCATCATGTTAGACACATTATTATAATCACTGAGGTAGTCAAGATCCTCAGCGAGAGGAGAATAAACCACTCCACTGCTCGTAGACCGTCGATAAGGGAATTTCTTTTAGATAGAAATCATCTCTAAACTTCTCTCATCTTCTTATCTACATCGTTATCCTCTTTTTTTTTTTTACTCCTCCGAATCCAACGATGCGGAAAACCGAGTGCTCTGAGTGCTTTTTTTTTTTTTAAGTTCATAAAAAAAAATGTAATTGAAATGTAGAGATATTTTAGAAACATTTACACCATAGAGGAGTTTCAGTAGTTAGCATTTAGTCTGCCGGAGTGAGCTGCGAACATACAAGCTTCAAAATAAAATCTGCTCGGTAACACGATCGATACGAATGTGCCAAAATTTAAATAGTGATCTATATACAGAGGGGGGACACGGTGGCTTAGTGGTTAGCACGTTTGCCTCACACCTCCAGGGTTGGGGGTTCGATTCCCGCCTCTGCCTTGTGTGTGTGGAGTTTGCATGTTCTCCCCGTGCCTCGGGGGTTTCCTCCGGGTACTCAGGTTTCCTCCCCAGGTCCAAAGACATGCATGGTAGGTTGATTGGCATCTCTGGAAAATTGTCCGTAGTGTGTGAGTGTGTATGTGAGTGAATGAGTGTGTGTGTGTGTGCCCTGTGATGGGTTGGCACTCCGTCCAGGGTGTATCCTGCCTCGATGCCCGATGACGCCTGAGATAGGCACAGGCTCCCCGTGACCCGAGAAGTTCGGATAAGCGGTAGAAGATGAATGAATGAATGAATGAATGAATGAATCTAGATACAGTGTAGAATCTCTGTATATGTTTAGTCTTTTTTCCCCACAGTTCAAAAATTTCATTTCCTCCCGTCTTTATTGCGTCCGTGTTGACGATCGGACGTCTTTGTCTCGTCTCACTCCACAGAGGTGTTCATATGAGGCTCATGTGACTTTAAGAAATTGTAGTACGATATCAATATTTCTGTTTTTATCTACAATACTAGAGGTGACAGTAAAACTGGTTCTTTTTCTCCACACAGATGTTTGTACCTTCAGAGTAAATGTCGATATCAAACCCATTTCTGTTCTCTGAGAAGCTCCGAGTTCTCGTTCATCTAAAAAGCAGCTCAGATTTATTTCTCTTCAACACTAAAACTCAGTGTAAGATTATTAACAGAGGAACGACTCATTTTAGATCAGACTCACAGACACGACATCTTTCGGTTCTTTATACCGAGTGAAAACGTCCCGTACGTCTCTGTTCGTCATCTTACTGGTAAAAGGGGTTAAAGTGTGTAGATCGATATGTTTTTTCTATACTTCTTTTAGAGAAACTTTTAAAAAACAATACAATATTATAATATATTGAAACCTGAACTTTTTCAGCACTAATAATTTACAAGAAATCTGACAGTCTGACGACGGGGATTTTAGCCGTAGTTCACCTGAACCTGGATGGAACGAGTTACGAAGAATCCTAGTGAACTTAAAGGTGCGGTCTCCGATATTTGAGAAACGCTTCAGAAAACCGAGTCGGGACGACAAGCTAAACAAAAATCAAAACAAACGTGTATCCAATGAGCAGAAAGGGGCGTGTCTTGTCAGTATTGGCGGAGAGAGTGTTCGGTGCGCGTGTGTGACGTTAGCAGGAAGCGGTTTTATTTCCCGAGTCAATAACTCCTGAGCTAAACGCTGTTACTACACAAATAACACCTCTTTTCTATCGTAGTAATGTAGAGACGCAGCTACAACCGCGTTTTGTGTAGTAACAGCGTTTAGCTCAGGAGTTATTGACTTGGGAAACTCCAACCTGTGAATATGTGGCCAACTTCCTGCTCCTTCAGTTCTCTCCAGCGCTGGAAAGCTGATCCTATATTAACACGTCCTACTTCTTGTCCTTATCGTAAGTCTTTCTTCTCTTTCTTTCTTTGTTTTTATCCTCCATGTCAATGTTAAAACCGCTTTCTGCTAACATCACACATGCGCACCGAACACTCTCTCCGCCCATATCGACAAGACACGCCCCTTTCTGCTCATTGGCTACACGTTTGTTTTGATTTTTGTTTAGTTTGTCGTCCCGACTCGGTTTTCTGAAGCATTTCTCAAATATCGGAGACCGCACCTTTAAAGTAGAACAGAACAGTGAGAATGTATAACACTAGATAATCTAGCTAGCACAGTGAGGTGAAAGTTCATCTACTGACTACCGATCGCGTGGTTGTGAGCACCGCAAAGGTATCACAGAAACAAATCGCTTGCAACATGACGTTTAATCCATTGACACGTGTGCTGTGACTTTCTATTCCTCTTTTAATCCCTCGCTCTTTTCAACCCCACTGGATATCTGGTGTAGCAGCCAAATCTTAGATGAGATCCACTTCACAGTTCTATAACAGGTGGTGTACCCAGCTGCCCTCCGGGGCTCACAGGCCAAAAGCCGGTGTGCCCCAAATCCAAACTGCCCCATTACATCCCCCCATACATCCCCTCCTCTCCCCTCCCCTGGTGACTCATTAAACCCAGCCATGTGCGGCGATCTGGCTTCTCCTTATGTAGCCACAGAAAGGGCCGATTCCAAATTTCCAATTAGCTTGAAAGCCGTGATCTTCCCCTAGGACACGGACTGAATGCAGGAAGCTCGTTTATTATCGATCCTGACTTAAATAGGTAGCAGAGGTGTGGCTCGATCGTGAGGACAAAGCAAGAGCACATGAAACTAATTTAGATTATTACCACAGTTTATAAAATAACCTTTACACAATTTATCAGACGTCAGAGAGGAAGATGGATGTGACGTTTTTTACCGGGATGAGATTTAAGCCCTATTCAGACCAGATTAGTTTAACACGAGTCTCTTGTATTTATTTTATCCATATTCAAATCCGTTAATTGAGCGACAGAAATCGAACCCTGTCCAAACAGCACGTTGCTGTGCTTCCTGTGAACCGCGTCAGTCGGCGTTCCTCACCCTCACACACCTCAGCACACACTCCACTTTTACTGCTGCATTGCAATCTGTTTGTAAGACACACACACGTCCTCTTCACGTGTGTCTGGTGATGAAGGTCTGCACCGGGAGCTCTGTGCGTCTCTGTGGACATGATTAGTTACAGCTTCACAGAATAGAACTAGGGGGAGATTATGTGCATGTGCTCAGGCATCATAACAAGGGGCAACTCCGAGAAAGTGCTCTCTGTGGGGCAGCAGTACAGAGAAATGCACTCTGATATTAATACTGACTCTAATATTAATACTGACTCTGACACTAATACTGACTATGACACTCATACTGACTCTGATATTAATACTGACTCTGATATGAATACTAAGTCTCATATTAATACTGGCTCTGACACTCATACTGACTCTGATATGAATACTGACTCTGACACTAATACTGACTATGACACTCATACTGACTCTGATATTAATACTGACTCTGATATGAATACTAACTCTCATATTAATACTGGCTCTGACACTCATACTGACTCTGATATGAATACTGACTATGACACTCATACTGACTCTGACACTAATACTGACTCACACTAATACTGACTATGACACTCATACTGACTCTGACACTAATACTGACTCTGACACTAATACTGACTATGACACTCATACTGACTCTGACACTAATACTGACTCTGACACTAATACTGACTATGACACTCATACTGACTCTGATATTAATACTGACTCTGATATGAATACTAAGTCTCATATTAATACTGGCTCTGACACTCATACTGACTCTGATATGAATACTGACTCTGACACTAATACTGACTATGACACTCATACTGCCTCTGATATTAATACTGACTCTGATATGAATACTAACTCTCATATTAATACTGGCTCTGACACTCATACTGACTCTGATATGAATACTGACTATGACACTCATACTGACTATGACACTAATACTGACTCACACTAATACTGACTATGACACTCATACTGACTCTGACACTAATACTGACTCTGACACTAATACTGACTATGACACTCATACTGACTCTGACACTAATACTGACTCTGACACTAATACTGACTCTGATATTAATACTGACTCTGATATGAATACTAAGTCTCATATTCATACTGGCTCTGACACTCATACTGACTCTGATATGAATACTGACTCTGACACTAATACTGACTATGACACTCATACTGACTCTGATATTAATACTGACTCTGATATGAATACTAACTCTCATATTAATACTGGCTCTGACACTCATACTGACTCTGATATGAATACTGACTATGACACTCATACTGACTCTGACACTAATACTGACTCACACTAATACTGACTATGACACTCATACTGACTCTGACACTAATACTGACTCTGACACTAATACTGACTATGACACTCATACTGACTCTGACACTAATACTGACTCTGACACTAATACTGACTATGACACTCATACTGACTCTGATATTAATACTGACTCTGATATGAATACTAAGTCTCATATTAATACTGGCTCTGACACTCATACTGACTCTGATATGAATACTGACTCTGACACTAATACTGACTATGACACTCATACTGACTCTGATATTAATACTGACTCTGATATGAATACTAACTCTCATATTAATACTGGCTCTGACACTCATACTGACTCTGATATGAATACTGACTATGACACTCATACTGACTCTGACACTAATACTGACTCACACTAATATTGACTATGACACTCATACTGACTCTGACACTAATACTGACTCTGACACTAATACTGACTATGACACTCATACTGACTCTGATATTAATACTGACTCTGATAACTCTCATATTAACAGTGGCTCTGACACTCATACTGACTCTGATATGAATACTAACTCTCATATTAACAGTGGCTCTGACACTCATACTGACTCTGACACTAATATTGACTCTGACACTAATACTGACTCTGACACTACTACTGGCTATGACACTCATACTGACTCTGATATTAATACTGACTCTGATAACTCTCATATTAACACTGGCTCTGACACTCATACTGTGATAATAATACTGACTCTGACACTAATACTGACTCTGACACTAATACTGACTCTGATATAAATACTGACTCTCATATTAATACTGACCTTGATACTAATACTGACTCTGACACTAATACTGAGTCTGATATTAATACTGACTCTGATATGAATACTAACTCTGGCACTCATACTGACTCTGATAATATTACTGACTCTGACACTCATACTGACTCTGATATTAATACTGACTCTGATATGAATACTAACTCTCATATTAATAGTGACTTTGATACTATTAATGACTCTGTCATTAATACTGACTCACCCGTAACGACTCTGATACGAATTCAGACTCAGATACCAATACTGACTGACATTAATACTGACTCTGATATTCTTACTGACTCTGACTAATACTAATACTGAATCTGATATTTATATTGACTCTGATATTAATATTGACTTTGATGCTAATACTGACTCTGATATTAAAACTAACTCTGACAGTAATAACGACTCTGACACAAATTCTGACTAATATTAAAACTGACTCTGATACTGACATTAATACTAAATATTAATAATACTTAATACTGACTCTGATACTGACATTAATACTTAATACTTAATACTGACTCTGATATTGATACTGATATTCACTTGACAAGGTCTCGTGTATTATTCCGTGCCATAACCCCAGGCCAGTCGTTGATATTTTATTAAATATATGTGTAGCTTTCTGCTGCCGTACGTCCTTTAGTACGACTTGTGCTCAAACGCTTGATTACGAAGTGTCCTTTGGTGTTAAGTTTTATCTGGAGCCGTGGACGTCACTGCACAACTCACTGACTCAGACGCTAAATTCATCCTAATCGCTGGGTCAGGTCCGAGCGATCCCACACTCTGACTTAAGGCAGCACACTTCTTCATTTTGCATAATCAGCCACAGATATACAACTTGCTTCTTCTTCGCTGTTCTTGAGACCAAATATCATTCGTCTGATCGGTGATTGTGGTTGTCTAGTAAGGATACTTACTACTTACATACTGATACTAAATCTCATGCAGATACTGACTCTGACTCTGATACTTACTTACATACTCATGCTGAAACTGACTCTGATACTGACTCTTTTACTCATGCTGAAACTGACTCTGATACTGACTCTTTTACTCATGCTGAAACTGACTGACACTTACTCTTGTACTCATGCTGACACTACCTCTGATACTGAGTCTCATACTCATGCTGACACTGACTCTGATACTTACTCTTGTACTCACGCTGACACTGACTCTGATACTGAGTCTCGTACTCATGCTGACACTAACTATGATACTGAGACTGGTACTGATACTGACTCTGAGTGTGTCTTGTACTGATACTGACTCTGAGTGTGTCTGGTACTGATACTGACTCTGAGAGAGTCTGGTACTGATACTGACTCTGAGAAAGTCTGGTACTGATACTGACTCTGAGTGTGTCTGGTACTGATACTGACTCTGAGAGGGTCTGGTACTGATACTGACTCTGAGAGAGTCTGGTACTGATACTGACTCTGAGTGTGTCTGGTACTGATACTGACTCTGAGAGTGTCTGGTACTGATACTGACTCTGAGAGAGTCTGGTACTGATACTGACTCTGAGAGAGTCTGGTACTGATACTGACTCTGAGTGTGTCTGGTACTGATACTGACTCTGAGTGTGTCTGGTACTGATACTGACTCTAAGAGAGTCTGGCACTGATACTGACTCAGAGAGTCTGGTACTGATACTGACTCTGAGAGAGTCTGGTACTGATACTGACTCTGAGAGAGTCTGGCACTGATACTGACTCTGAGAGAGTCTGGTACTGATACTGACTCTGAGAGAGTCTGATACTGATACTGACTCTGAGCATGTCTAGTACTGATACTGACTCTGAGAGAATCTGGTACTGATACTGACTCTGAGTGTGTCTGGTACTGATACTGACTCTGAGAGAGTCTGGTACTGATACTGACTCTGAGTGTGTCTGGTACTGATACTGACTCTGAGAGAGTCTGGCACTGATACTGACTCTGAGAGAGTCTGGTACTGATACTGACTCTGAGAGAGTCTGGTACTGATACTGACTCTGAGAGAGTCTGGCACTGATACTGACTCTGAGAGAGTCTGGTACTGATACTGACTCTGAGAGAGTCTGGTACTGATACTGACTCTGAGTGTGTCTGGTACTGATACTGACTCTAAGAGAGTCTGGCACTGATACTGACTCTGACAGAGTCTGGTACTGATACTGACTCAGAGAGTCTGGTACTGATACTGACTCTGAGAGAGTCTGGCACTGATACTGACTCTGAGAGAGTCTGGTACTGATACTGACTCTGAGAGAGTCTGATACTGATACTGACTCTGAGCATGTCTAGTACTGATACTGACTCTGAGAGAATCTGGTACTGATACTGACTCTGAGTGTGTCTGGTACTGATACTGACTCTGAGAGAGTCTGGCACTGATACTGACTCTGAGAGAGTCTGGTACTGATACTGACTCTGAAAGAGTCTGATACTGATACTGACTCTGAGCATGTCTAGTACTGATACTGACTCTGAGAGAATCTGGTACTGATACTGACTCTGAGTGTGTCTGGTACTGATACTGACTCTGAGTGTGTCTGGCACTGATACTGACTCTGAGTGTGTCTGGCACTGATACTGACTCTGAGTGTGTCTGGCACTGATACTGACTCTGAGTGTGTCTGGTACTGATACTGACTCTGAGAGAGTCTGGCACTGATACTGACTCTGAGAGAGTCTGGTACTGATACTGACTCTGAGAGAGTCTGGTACTGATACTGACTCTGAGAGAGTCTGGTACTGATACTGACTCTGAGAGTGTCTGGTACTGATACTGACTCTGAGAGAGTCTGGTACTGATACTGACTCTGAGTGTGTCTGGTACTGATACTGACTCTGAGTGTGTCTGGTACTGATACTGACTCTGAGAGAGTCTGGCACTGATACTGACTCTGAGAGAGTCTGGCACTGATACTGACTCTGAGAGTGTCTGGTACTGATACTGACTCTGAGAGAGTCTGGTACTGATACTGACTCTGAGTGTGTCTGGTACTGATACTGACTCTGAGTGTGTCTGGTACTGATACTGACTCTGAGAGAGTCTGGCACTGATACTGACTCTGAGTGTGTCTGGTACTGATACTGACTCTGAGAGAGTCTGGCACTGATACTGACTCTGAGAGAGTCTGGTACTGATACTGACTCTGAGAGAGTCTGGTACTGATACTGACTCTGAGAGAGTCTGGTACTGATACTGACTCTGAGTGTGTCTGGTACTGATACTGACTCTGAGTGTGTCTGGTACTGATACTGACTCTGAGAGAGTCTGGTACTGATACTGACTCTGAGTGAGTCTGGTACTGATACTGACTCAGAGAGTCTGGTACTGATACTGACTCTGAGTGTGTCTGGTACTGATACTGACTCTGAGTGTGTCTGGTACTGATACTGACTCTGAGTGTGTCTGGTACTGATACTGACTCTGAGAGAGTCTGGCACTGATACTGACTCTGAGTGTGTCTGGCACTGATACTGACTCTGAGTGTGTCTGGTACTGATACTGACTCTGAGAGAGTCTGGCACTGATACTGACTCTGAGAGAGTCTGGTACTGATACTGACTCTGAGAGAGTCTGGTACTGATACTGACTCTGAGAGAGTCTGGTACTGATACTGACTCTGAGTGTGTCTGGTACTGATACTGACTCTGAGTGTGTCTGGTACTGATACTGACTCTGAGAGAGTCTGGTACTGATACTGACTCTGAGTGAGTCTGGTACTGATACTGACTCAGAGAGTCTGGTACTGATACTGACTCTGAGTGTGTCTGGTACTGATACTGACTCTGAGTGTGTCTGGTACTGATACTGACTCTGAGAGAGTCTGGCACTGATACTGACTCTGACAGAGTCTGGTACTGATACTGACTCAGAGAGTCTGGTACTGATACTGACTCTGAGAGAGTCTGGCACTGATACTGACTCTGAGAGAGTCTGGTACTGATACTGACTCTGAGAGAGTCTGATACTGATACTGACTCTGAGCATGTCTAGTACTGATACTGACTCTGAGAGAATCTGGTACTGATACTGACTCTGAGTGTGTCTGGTACTGATACTGACTCTGAGAGAGTCTGGCACTGATACTGACTCTGAGAGAGTCTGGTACTGATACTGACTCTGAGAGAGTCTGATACTGATACTGACTCTGAGCATGTCTAGTACTGATACTGACTCTGAGAGAATCTGGTACTGATACTGACTCTGAGTGTGTCTGGTACTGATACTGACTCTGAGTGTGTCTGGCACTGATACTGACTCTGAGTGTGTCTGGCACTGATACTGACTCTGAGTGAATCTGGCACTGATACTGACTCTGAGTGTGTCTGGTACTGATACTGACTCTGAGAGAGTCTGGCACTGATACTGACTCTTAGAGAGTCTGGTACTGATACTGACTCTGAGAGAGTCTGGTACTGATACTGACTCTGAGAGAGTCTGGTACTGATACTGACTCTGAGAGTGTCTGGTACTGATACTGACTCTGAGAGAGTCTGGTACTGATACTGACTCTGAGTGTGTCTGGTACTGATACTGACTCTGAGAGAGTCTGGCACTGATACTGACTCTGAGAGAGTCTGGCACTGATACTGACTCTGAGAGTGTCTGGTACTGATACTGACTCTGAGTGTGTCTGGTACTGATACTGACTCTGAGTGTGTCTGGTACTGATACTGACTCTGAGTGTGTCTGGTACTGATACTGACTCTGAGAGAGTCTGGCACTGATACTGACTCTGAGTGTGTCTGGCACTGATACTTACTCTGAGTGTGTCTGGTACTGATACTGACTCTGAGAGAGTCTGGCACTGATACTGACTCTGAGAGAGTCTGGTACTGATACTGACTCTGAGAGAGTCTGGTACTGATACTGACTCTGAGAGAGTCTGGTACTGATACTGACTCTGAGTGTGTCTGGTACTGATACTGACTCTGAGTGTGTCTGGTACTGATACTGACTCTGAGAGAGTCTGGTACTGATACTGACTCTGAGTGAGTCTGGTACTGATACTGACTCAGAGAGTCTGGTACTGATACTG
>NC_062528.1:22645485-22660485 GCF_022655615.1 Tachysurus fulvidraco | reverse complement strand
CCCGGTTTCTGACTTTCTTCTGTTTGCTCTGATTTACGTTTGTCTGCCGCCTGCCCTGACCTTTTTCCCTGTATCATCGGTTCTGATTTCTGTCTCCTACAGTACGTTGTTGTGTTTGCCGATTCTGACCCGCGCCTGTTGTACCAACGAGTCTCTTATTAAAAGAGTGCAAACGGATTCTCCGTCTCATGACGCTTCATTACACCGATACCGTACGCTGTCGACCGAGAAACGGCTTCTATTTCCTGTCAGTAAAAAAACATCTCTTTCTAAGATCCGTACACCAGATGCTAGAGTGTACAGTGTACAGCAGGACATTTGTGACGCATCTTGAGCACGTATTTAAGTTATATTCCAGTCTGTAGCTCTGCTCCAACATCGAATAAGATCCGAACATCATTAATGTTTCAGGAGGATTAAAAAAACTTTACATCAGAAAATAAAGTCATAACACGTGACATTTACAGTACAGAGATTCGATACGGTGAATTTATTGTAGCCGAGCAGCCGGGTATCGACCGACATCCAGCGATCGTTCGGTATTCATTCATTTATTCATTCATTTCCTACCGCTTAGCCGAACTTCTCGGGTCACGGGGAGCCTGTGCCTATCTCAGGGGTCATCGGGCATCGAGGCAGGATACACCCTGGACGGGGGCACACACACACTCTCATTCACTCACACACACACACACACACACACACTACGGACAATTTTCCAGAGATGCCAATCAACCTATCATGCATGTCTTTGGACCGGGGGAGGAAACCGGAGTACCCGGAGGAAACCCCCGAGGCACGGGGAGAAAATGTAAACTCCACACACACAAGGTGGAGGTGGGAATCAAACCCCCAACCCTGGAGGTGTGAGGCAGACGTGCTAACCACTAAGCCACCGTGACCCCATCGTTCGGTATTTTTAAACGAATCTTTTGAGTGAAAGAATCGTTCTTGCTCACTTGAGTGTACTGACGCAAGACTCAAGTTTTCTCTCAGGTAAAACATACAGTATGATTGCTTTGGCAGCTTTTTCCTGCATTTTTCTACACCACAGGATGTGTAGCAGCATGTCATCGGTCGGACGGATTAAACAAATCCGAGAGTGATTCCGAGCGAACTGGTTCTTCCGGTCCGTGAACAAAATGATCCGACGTGCCAAGTTCGTAATAATAAATAAATCATAATACTCAAACTTGTCTTCAGAAATAATAACGCATTATTATCCCGTACTGGTAAGGTCTCCGAGACGCTCACTGATGCCACCTACTGATGTTCTCAGCCATTACACACATACTATACAATATTTCAGTCATTTGCTGTTTTTTGCACAACTCTATATATTATCCAAAGTAGCTGCTGCTAAGAAACTGTGTTCATTCTAATGTTACTGCACCAAATATTGTTTAAACATACAGTATATACACCGGTCGGTCGGTCGGTCGGTCGGTCGGTCGGTCGGTCGGCGCTGTTTCTGTTTACTGTTTATTGTCTTTTGTGTATTGCATTTTTTGTACTTTTTGTATTGTCTTGTAACTTTATGTCTGCACTGTCTTTTGTCCTGCACTGTCTTGTTTGTCTTGTCCTGCACTGTTTGCACCAGGTTGCACTTTATGTGGCTAGGACTACTTACAATACATGTCCTTAGCCCTGTCTTTGTTTTATGTAGCACCCTGATCCTGGAGAAACGTTGTCTCATGTCACTGTGTACTGTAACAGCTCTATATGGTTGTGATGACAATAAAAGCTTCTTGACTTGACGTCTGAAGAAATCTTTTTGGTGAAGATGGAATCAAAAGATTCATCATTGAGACACGAATCGAAATGACCTAGAAATGACTAGCTAAAGAGTTGTGACACGAGACGATATTCACAAATATGTGCTTTGTTTCCTGACAGATATCACTGACCGCTTTAGTTATGAACACGAGCACTTTTAAATCGCTTCTTCTCACTCTTCACTTTGTGCTGCTTCCGTCTGTAGCCATGACCATGCCCTAAAAAGTGGGCTCAGCAGCCCTAAAACTTGGAGTAAGAAATGTTGTTATTCTTTTTTTTTGGTCGTCTTTTACAAGGTTAAAGAATGTCCGTAACATGCTCATAGTTTGTGGTTTAAAATGATGAGTGAAAGAAAGTGACGTGACATACAGCTAAGTACGGTGACCCAGACTCAGAATTCGTTCTCTGCCTTTAACCCATCCAAAGTGCACACACACAGCAGTGAACACACACACACCTTGAACACACACCCGGAGCAGTGTGCAGCCATTTATGCTGCAGCGCCCGGGGAGCAGTTGGGGGGTTCGGTGCCTTGCTCAAGGGCACCTCAGTCATGGCCGGCCCAAGACTCGAACCCACAACCTTAGGATTACGAGTCAGACTCTCTAACCATTAGGCCACGACTTGCCCCTATGTGTGGTGTCATCCTTTTCTCTTCTTCTACTTCTCCTCTGTACCTGCACCGCCCAGCACGACCGTCATCCACTAAGTTGCCACAAAACCGCCGCTGTGGATCACAGGACCTGGGTGACTCGTCCATAGTGTGTGTGTGTGTGTGTGTGTGTGTGTGTGTGTGTGTGTGTGTGTGTGTGTGTGTGTGTGTGTGTGTGTGTGTGTGTGTGGCCTGCCAGTGAGCAATGGACATATGACAGTTCTTTAAAAGAAAAAAGACAGCTTCAGGTGAGAGAATAGGGACAGTCCATAATGACCTCTGTCTTGTGTTTTTTTTTGTTCTTGATCTTCTGAAAAGTGTTGTGTTAAGCAATCTAAAAAAAGATTTAAAATGATAAAGTTATTTTTCAATAGACATATTTTTTATTTTTTTGTGTGAAAAGAGGGTGGGTGGTGGCAGTGGGGCTCATTGGGTGCTCCTAAAGGTCCTAAAGCTCTGACCCTAGAATCGCCCCTGGCCATGACGCAGTAAATTAATCGTCAGAGAAAACAAAGCCTGTTGGGGTTTAGCTATCTGTGTGATCACAGTCTGCTGCCACCATCTGGTAAAAGGAAGAACTGCAGTTTGTAGAGAAGTCTGAAAAGCTAAGGATCTGTTACTGAGCCTCTGTATCAAAGGCTGAGAACTTGCCACAATCCCTTCGGTCCTCATTTTCTCAGAAATCTATTAAACCAAACCAATGAGAGCGAAACACAATTTGTCATTAGGAGAGAAGAACATTCTCCATGATGCAAAGTCACTTAGGTGTCATTTATCTGTAGGTTTATGATGGCTGGCTTGTACAGCTTTATTGCTTTTATAGGCAAGGTGCTCATGCATGTAATTAGTGGCACTGGTGTGTGTGTGTGTGTGTGTGTGTGTGTGTGTGTGTGTGTGTGTGTGTGTGTGTGTGTGTGTGTGTGTGTGTGTGTGTTTTGATGGAAGTTTTATGAGTGTGTCATTAAACAGCTCATCAGCTCTTACTTCCAGGACACGGATATATAACACTTTGGTGTCATTTCGAGAGAGAAATGAACACTGTAGCTGAGAAATGAAAGCGGTCCAAACACAAAACCCTGTGGGACACCAGAGAAGTGCTGCATTCATTAGCTCAGTGTGAAAGCATCGACACCTTTCTAAAATCATCACCTGCGTCATTGTTATAAACACTCTCCGGTGTTTATAACAGTTTATAATCACACCCTCTAGGGTCACCCAAATGAGGACGAGGTTCTCTTTCGAGTCTGGTTCCTCTCAAGGTTTCTTCCTCTTCCATCTAAGGCAGTTTTTTTCCTCACCACAGTCACCTGAGTCACCTCAGACTTGTTCATTAGGGATAAATACAAACACATTTAAATAGAAATCTAATATTAGTCTTGAACTTTTGTATTATAAACTTATATCCTGTAAAGCTGCTTTGAGACAATGTCCACTGTTAAAAAGGCTACGCAAATAAAATTGAATTGAATTGAACTGAATATTATTCACTCACTTATAGGACATTAATTTAGCTCTGTTTATGTACCTGGTTTAAATAGTGATCAGGAAAGTGGACACTGTGGACACAGTGGACACAGTGGACACAGACTCCAGCTAGGTACCCCGGTTAGCTCGAATGCTTTAGATTTGCACCAGGGTTTGTCTGTGAAGTACGCTTTTGTCTGTTGTCCAAGACGGACACACGTCTGATTACGATCGCCAGGAAGTTTGAATACCTCATACAGTCATGTGGTTTGTTCATCAGCTTATAAACCTTCACATCAGTCGTATCACACGATGTCATGGATGTTCGGGGTATTTTTATGACTCCTGGTATAGCAGTATGAGCTGGAAACATCCCTGTCATGCTGTGGTTCATCAGAACGCACCTGCGTGTACATTAACGCACGTCCGAGTCGGGTTTCTCGGCCCAGGGTTCACGGCGAGGTCGGGTCACGCTACAGATGGCTGGAGCTGTGAGATCTCATTGAACCGTAACTCAGTAAATCTCCAAGAAGAAGAAAATGGCACTGATCCAGAGACAGTCGTGTTCTAACGGCGCATGATTTACTGAAGGTGTTTTGCTACCACGTGATTTAGAAGGTCAGCGGCGCAGACAGAAGCTCGGTTTAAGGTTCAACGTGCTCCGGTGTTAGAAAGTGGGGTCACAGATATAGGCTGAGTGAAGGAACTGACCTTAAAGAGAAGCTATACGTTATGAAGAGAGAATAAGGAGAGAATAAAGAGAGAATAAAGAGAGAATAAAGAGAGAATAAAGAGAGAATAAAGAGAGAATAAAGAGAATGTAAAATCCCAGAAGGAAAGAGATCAGATTCTGCAAGCTTGTTATGTTCGTCCTCTTGGCAGACCATCAAGTCCCCAGGCAAAAACTAATGACATAAATAAAGAGCTTGTCAACAACCGAGGCAGTAAACAGTGTTGTGTGTGTTGTGTTATGTGTGGTGTTGTGTTGTGTTGTGTTGTGTATGGTGTGTTGTGTATGGTGTTGTGTTGTGTATGGTGTTGTGTTGTGTATGGTGTGTTGTGTATGGTGTTGTGTTGTGTTGTGTATGGTGTTGTGTTGTGTATGGTGTTGTGTTGTGTATGGTGTGTTGTGTATGGTGTTGTGTTGTGTTGTGTATGGTGTGTTGTGTTGTGTATGGTGTTGTGTTGTGTATGGTGTTGTGTTGTGTTGTGTATGGTGTTGTGTTGTGTATGGTGTGTTGTGTATGGTGTTGTGTTGTGTATGGTGTTGTGTTGTGTATGGTGTTGTGTTGTGTATGTTGTTTTGTTGTGTTGTGTGTTGTTTGTGTATGGTGTTTGTGTTGTGTATGGTGTTGTGTGTGTTGTGTATGGTTTGTGTTTGTGTATGGTGTTTGTGTTGTGTATGGTGTTGTTGTGTTTTGTTTTGTGTGTTGTGTTTGTGTTGTGTTGTGTTGTGTTTTTTGTGTTGTGTTGTGTTTGGTGTTGTGTTGTGTATGGTGTTGTGTTGTGTTGTGTATGGTGTTGTGTTGTGTATGGTGTTGTGTTGTGTATGGTGTTGTGTTGTGTTGTGTATGGTGTTGTGTTGTGTATGGTGTGTTGTGTATGGTGTTGTGTTGTGTATGGTGTTGTGTTGTGTTGTGTATGGTGTGTTGTGTTGTGTATGGTGTTGTGTTGTGTTGTGTATGGTGTGTTGTGTTGTGTATGGTGTTGTGTTGTGTTGTGTTGTGTATGGTGTGTTGTGTTGTGTATGGTGTGTTGTGTTGTGTATGGTGTTGTGTTGTGTTGTGTATGGTGTTGTGTTGTGTTGTGTTGTGTTGTGTGTCATTGTGATAAGTGCATGCTTTCCATCCAACAGCACTTCTGTCTAATAGTTGTTTTGTGAGGGGTTTATTTTTACAGCGTCTTTTATTTTTTATTTATTTTTTAACAACACACACACACACACACACACACACACACACACACACACACACACACACACACACACACACACACACACACACACACCCACACACACACACACACACACAGGAGCTCGTCAACATCAACTCACACATGTCAGTGCACTCAATCACAGCTGTAATCAGAAAACAGCACAGTATAAGAAAAAGAAGAAAAACCAAGGATCGATTTCTGACCCTAATAATAACAATAATTAGAGAGAGAGAGAGAGAGAGAGAGAGAGAGAGAGAGAGAGAGAGAGAGAGAGAGAGAGAGAAGGGATCGGGGGAGTGATTGAGAGGGTAGAGGAGGAAAAAGGAAGTGATAGAGAGAGAGAGAGAGAGAGAGAGAGAGAGAGAGAGAGAGAACGGAGAGAGAGAGACAACAGAGAGAGAGAGAGAGAGAGAGAGACAACAGAGAGAGAGACAGAGAGAGAGACAGAGAGAGAGACAGATGTGTGACAAATGTTGCTCACATTAAATGTACCTAATTAAAAGTATGATGTCATGCAAACTTGATTCAGTTGATAATCATCACATGCTGTAAAATGCATCTCTACATCCTGTAAAAGTCTGGGAGCTGGTTTACCATCATGGAGACACAGGCTGCTTATCTGTGTCTCTTCATCATGGACAGATGATGATCTGATGAACATGATGGACAGATAAGAGAAGTGTTCAGTGTCTTATCATGAATATTTCCACTGTGACACTGTAACGAGTCTTTACTCAAATATAAACCCAGAAGTGTCTCAACCTCCGCCTTCCTCAACCTCCATGAGCTCAGCTCCATCAGTGGTGTTGTAGCTTTGGTGGAGAGAGAAGGTGTGTATCGCTCTTCTCTCTGTTCACCGGTACTTTGTCATGTTTAACAGTGCTTGGTGTACGTGTATATTGTGTTTGCTCAAATTTAACCCACAAATTAGCAAAAATGAGCAGGAAACAGACGTCGTTAGAAAGTTAGAAACTCTGCCGGTGTTCTGGATTAAAGTCATGGCGGAACACCCTGAGATTGTCACCACAGCACTTACATCCCTATCGCCATTTCTGACATGCTATCTGTGTGAAGCGGGGATTTCTGCAGTGACGGCAACTGAAACAAAACAACGTTATAAACTGGACATAAGCGACACACTTCGGGTGTCATTGTCTCCTATTACCCCAGATGGAACCGTCTCGTTGTAAAGAAACAAGCTCAGGGTTCTCATTGATTTAGCATTGTAGTGAGTTATAAAGGCATGTTTAAATACAATTACATTAAAATTATTCATTTTAATTTAATTGTATAGCCACCAGCCCCCCACCCCCAGCGGGCCGTGGTAAAAATAAAATGTTGGGGACCGCTGTTCTAACATCTGTATGTTATAAATGCAATAGATGTAAATGTAAACATCTCTGACACAGAGCAGGAATGTCATTAGCGGAGGAAACGATATAATTTAGCGCTGTAACATTTCTGCGCCGTGTCTGAGATGTGATCTCTAATCTGATTGGTCACAACAATACGATCATTATTAAATATGACGGTGAAATATGAAATATTTCTTCTCCCTCTTCTTCACCTTTCAGCCATTTTCTCATCTGATAAAGAAACTTTTCATCCTCTTCGAAGTCCTCCTCGCTTCTCCTGACTCTTTCTGACCTTATGAGCTCTTTTAAGATGCTTTATGAAGAACTTTTATCTTTACTAGAATCTTCTCTTTAAATGCCTACATCACCAGGAGAAGCTCATTACACTGAGAATCTTCATGTTTAAGGTCCCTGCAGGTTAGAAGAAAAAAACGTACAGTACACGAAAGACAGAAAACGAGCGACTGCCTGAGAATTAATGAGAGAAAGAAAGAAAGAACTTCCAGTGTGTGAAGGAAGGTGGTGAAGGGAGGGGTGGTTTACTTACGAGACCTGTCCCCTTTCCATCTCCACCCACCCTTGTTCTTCGTGGGCTTGTCCCCGTCCCTGCACGGTCCACGTGTTATCCAGGTGCTCAGGAGCAACAAGGTGAACAGGATCCGTCTGTCCGTCATCGTTCCGGTGCAAATCTCTGACTTCTTACAGCTACATCACTCAGATCTCAGAGAGACGACGCTCACATGGACGCTGTCATATTCCCAGCACTTCCCAAGTGGTCCTGTAAGACTTCAAACTTGAGCTGCCTCGCTAATCTCCTCCTTCCTTTTGCTTTCTACCGGTTCTTCCAGTCGATCAGGAATTAATGCCGTTCTGGGTGATGGTGAGGGCGGAGACACGGACGAGCGCTAGCGCTCACCAAAGAGAAAGTGAGCTGCATGGCAGTCTGAGATCTTCGGCGTCACAGCCAGGTGTGAGGCAGATAGTCGCACGTCAGCGCTCCGTTAGCGAGAACCGCGTCCCCTGACAACCTCGGTGCCGTCCTACGTCCTCTGTCCTCGCCGATTTAATGTCGATGTTGATATGAAACCAGGAGATAAATCAGAGGCAGGGATTCAATCCTGCAACCTTGACAGTGCCAAGTGTTTGTCTGAGTGTGTGAAAGAAGTGTGTACCGTATGTGTGTGTAGGGGGGGGGGGTGAAAAAAAGGCAGAGCAAGAGACAGGGAGGAGAGAGAGAGGACAAAGTGTGATCGAGTGTCAAGTGTTCAGGTCAGATAACTGGAGCTGAGAGAATTTCTCTCTCTTCCACTGAGACGCTGCACTAATGCACTAATGCGCCGGTTACGGCTAAAACTACAAGGCAAGGCATCTTCTCTGTGCAAACACTGGCTTAGTATTGATCACATACACACACACACACACACACACACACACACACACACACACACACACACACACACACACATTCTGTATGTACTGCATGTTTCTATAGTAACAGCTCGTTCTCAAGAACTTGTATTTGGATTTAAAAATGGAACATTTACAGAAGGAGTCTCCAGCGTCAGCGTCGCGTGAAGAAGGACGGAGGCCGAACCTGTTTTCCAGAACGTTCCATGACGTCAAACGTAACCGCAAACGGATAAAAAGTATGAAGCGTTGTTTGTAATTATGGTAAAACATCGTAAGTATGATGGTCGTGGTGTCAGAGGAATAAAAGTTTAAGGTTAGAAGGATGCATGTGTCCTAACATCACGTGATCCTGCTGATTATTTTCCTTTGACAGCATGACACCAAGTGTGTTTTCTCTCTGCTCTGTGTTCTGTGTGAAACAAGAACCTCGACCACTCTCACACTCGGAGCTTTTTTTTTTTCTTCTACACGTACGGTGAGTTTAATATTTGAGGAATGTTTAGATGAATGTTTTGCGAACTGTCAAGTCTCTGTGGTTGCTGCTTTGACCTACTCTCTACTCCCCATGTTCACTTGTCTAGGGGTTTAAATATAAGGAATAAAATCTCATTATTTTATACTTTAATCAGTCCTGTTACTGTAAGTTTAAGTTAACTGTAAATTACTGTAGCTGTGCTCTGATGGGGGTGGAGCTTACTCTCTTTCCTCTGTCAATCACAGCGACAATCGGGCCAATCAGAAGACAAGAAGAAGACGCTTTACACCGAGAGTGTTACAATGAGGTGATGAAGATTCAGTTGATAAAGAGATAAAAGACAATAGGGACAAAAATAAAAAAAATGTAAAAAATAAACAATTTTTTTAAAATTTGACAAATTTAATATATATAGGGAGGTACGGTGGTGTAATGGTCAGCACGTTCGCCTCACACCTCCAATGTCGGGGGTTCGATTCCCGCCTCCGCCTTGTGTGTGTGGAGTTTGCATGTTCTCCCCGTGCCTCGGGGGTTTCCTCCGGGTACTCCGGTTTCCTCCCCCGGTCCAAAGACATGCATGGTAGGTTGATTGGCATCTCTGGAAAATTGTCTGTAGTGTGTGTGTGTGTGTGTGAATGAGAGTGTGTGTGCCCTGTGATGGGTTGGCACTCCGTCCAGGGTGTATCCTGCCTCGATGCCCGATGACGCCTGAGATAGGCACAGGCTCCCCGTGACCAGAGAAGTTCGGATAAGCGGTAGAAAATGAATGAATGAATGAATGAATGAATGAATATATATATATGCAGACTTGGGCATCTGACGAAGAGGGCAGAAAGGTCTTTCCTGTGTGTGTTACACCACCCTGTGATGCCGCATAGATGATGATAAAAACATTTAAGGACAAAAGTCACATTTCATATTTACAATTGTTCAGTTATTCCTCCTCATTTGTGTTGGAATTTGTCCATGATCTAAATGTCACAGATATCTCACACTCTCTCTCTCATTTTCTACCGCTTATCCGAACTTCTCGGGTCAAGGGGAGCCTGTGCCTATCTCAGGCGTCATCGGGCATCGAGGCAGGATACACCCTGGACGGAGTGCCAACCCATCACAGGGCACACACACACACTCACACACTACGGACAATTTTCCAGAGATGCCAATCAACCTACCATGTATGTCTTTGGACCGGGGGAGGAAACCAGAGTATTACACACAAGGCGGAGGTGAGAATCGAACCCCCAACCCTGGAGGTGTGAGGTGAAGTGCTAACCACTAAGCCACCCTGAATGAATGAATGAATGAATGAATAAATAAGTAAGTAAGTAAGTAAGTAAGTAAGTAAGTAAGTAAGTAAGTAAATAAATAAATAAATAAATAAGAGATGGTGACAGGAATAATTAAACTGAAAAAGAAAAAAAACACCCACCTGAAGTGTAATTAGTTTCTTCTGAAAGCAGATCAGATGGTATCTAATCTGAGTCCTGCACTAAACACTCCCTCATTAGGAGTCTAATTAAAGCCCGACTTGGTGATGAGAGCCGTTAGTAAACGTCAGCTGTGAGCTTCTTCATACGCACCACGGACAGATATGGTGTAATTAGCTCGTTAGCTCGTTAGGTGGAAAGGTGAAAGGTAGGTGAAGGTTTTCTGAAGCAGTCACCTCGATGAGATTACAGTGTGATGTCCTTTCTGATGATGTAATCAGGTTAATGACCTTAACGACGTTAGATAATTACCGCCTTCTACCGACTAGGTCAGGAGGAATTAGAAAGAGACTCGTGACTGTTAACTATTTCATAAATTTTGGCGCCATCCTAAAACTCCTGAGTGTGACGGGTTTTAAAATGGGCGCCATGGCAACGCTCATAGATTAAGAATAAGCACTTGGATTAAATCCTGTAAAAAAGACGGCTGCTGATCTTTCGTGATCTTGGTTTCCGTGATGTCGCCGGACGCCCTGAGATTCAGCTCTACTCGACAGCTCTGAGTGTCTGGAGGACGTGTTACAGCATCTCAAACAGAAGCATAACCCTCAGCTCCATCTCTCCACCTCTCCCTCCATCCCTCCACCTTCACTCACCTCTCCTTTCATCATTAATAATCACATTACTCACAGACCTCAGAGAGAGAGGGGAAGAGACACAAAGAGATAGATAGATAGATAGATAGATAGATAGATAGATAGATAGATAGATAGATAGATAGATAGATAGATAGATAGATAGATAGGCTCCTGATGCTCAGATAGATAGATAGATAGATAGATAGATAGATAGATAGATAGATAGATAGATAGATAGATAGATAGATAGATAGATAGATAGATAGATAGATAGATAGATAGGCTCCTGATGCTCAGATAGATAGATAGATAGATAGATAGATAGATAGATAGATAGATAGATAGATAGATAGATAGATAGATAGATAGATAGATAGATAGATAGATAGATAGATAGATAGATAGGCTCCTGATGCTCTGATAGATAGATAGATAGATAGATAGATAGATAGATAGATAGATAGATAGATAGATAGATAGATAGATAGATAGATAGATAGATAGATAGGCTCCTGATGCTCAGATAGATAGATAGATAGATAGATAGATAGATAGATAGATAGATAGATAGATAGATAGATAGATAGATAGATAGATAGATAGATAGATAGGCTCCTGATGCTCTGATAGATAGATAGATAGATAGATAGATAGATAGATAGATAGATAGATAGATAGATAGATAGATAGATAGATAGATAGATAGATAGATAGATAGATAGATAGATAGATAGATAGGCTCCTGATGCTCAGATAGATAGATAGATAGATAGATAGATAGATAGATAGATAGATAGATAGATAGATAGATAGATAGATAGATAGATAGGCTCCTGATGCTCAGATAGATAGATAGATAGATAGATAGATAGATAGATAGATAGATAGATAGATAGATAGATAGATAGATAGATAGGCTCCTGATGCTCAGATAGATAGATAGATAGATAGATAGATAGATAGATAGATAGATAGATAGATAGATAGATAGATAGATGGATGCTCCTGGTTTGTTTGTTGTGTGTCTCTCTCTGACTGTAATATCTACAGCTTCGTTTCCTGACCTTATCGTCTCTGCTGGTTTATTATCTCGTCGGCGTGACGATGGAGAACAGAAACATCCAGAACCCTCATCAGGTCTCGTGTTTCAGAAGGACACAGTGGTGTTGTGATGGAGAGGTTCGATTGGAGTCGAATAAACAGAAAGATGCAGCAGGACAGGATTCCGTTTACGCTCCCATTAATGTTTATAAAATACACACAAGGTTTTTTACACGTCAGGGACGTCGTACCACAGACAAAGTCCCGTGACCTTGTATTAAGAACTTTCCAGAATAAGAGTCACGTGACAGGAAAACTAATCCCACCCTGACAGAGCAGTAGACAGAATAAAAAACCCTGTAGTTTCTTTTAAAGGATGAAATTCATTCTTTATTTATTTCCCTTTTGTAGGAAATTTTAGGAAACATGTAAAAGATGCAGCAGTTTTGATGTTCTGTTAAAATTCTGGACGCACTCGTAGAGAACTCTGGACGCTCTGCAACTGTTTTAGAAACAATAACATGAAATTTCCAGATCTGACCAGGAGTCTTGCCGGATTAGCCACAGATACCATGTGATTGTTTTACCTGATCAATCAGTCAGCTCACCTTCCGCCTGTCCTTCCAAACACCGATCCAGAAATCCTTTAATCAATAAAGGAACGAGACGTCTGAAGGTTAAGGAGAGCGAAGTCAAGCCCACGTCACCTCACACTCAGCCCTCACACAGTGACGCCTCCGAGAGGATCTGACTGTCTGCCGCGGCGCATCGTGCTACGGTCGGATATCATCATGAGAGACAGCGTTTAAATGACGACAGTTTCCATTCACGGCCGGCTACGGATTCCATCACGGATCGTTTTCACTGAGATCCCTTCATCTCTCAGTTGTCCGTGGTACCGCTGGGTTTCCTAAACTAGAGGTCACAAGTTTTCCAATCACAAACAAAATGTTTTTCTCAAATCCAGTTCATGGCAACAATCAAGACAATGGCGTGAAGTTTTATTAGAACAGAGATCCCATGTACTGTAATACCCCTGTTATAGTCTATAATACCCTATAATACTCTATAACACCCCATAATACCCCTGTAATATTTACATTTACATTTATGGCATTTGGCAGAAACGATTATCCAGATAATACTCTTTAATACCACTGTAATACCCCATTATACCCCTTTAATACACCTGCAATGACCCCTGTAATGCCTCAGTAATACTATATAATACTCTAATACTCTTTGATACCCCTGTAATGCCTCTGTAATAATATATATTACTCTAATACTCTATAATACCACTGTAATGCCTCTGTAATACTATATAATACTCTATAATACCCCTGTAATGCCTCTGTAATACTGTATAATACTCTAATACTCTATAATACCCCTGTAATGCCTCTGTAATAATATATATTACTCTAATACTCTATAATACCACTGTAATGCCTCTGTAATACTATATAATACTCTATAATACCCTTGTAATGCCTCTGTAATACTGTATAATACTCTAATACTCTATAATACCCCTGTAATGCCTCTGTAATGCCTCTGTAATAATATATAATACTCTAATATTCTATACTGTGAGAAAAGCACTGACACTGGCGGCTCCTTCCATAAATGTTAAATAATTGTCTATTATCCATACAGAAAATTCTGTGTGTGTGTGTGTGTGTGTGTGTGTGTGTGTGTGTGTGTGTGTGAGGAGGATTAAAGTTGATGACCCCTCTGAAAGGGTTTGATTAGAGAGTAGACGTCTGGACGTACTGCACTGTAATGAAGCTGCAGCGCCTCAGAGCTTTGACAGCAGATTACACTGAGCAAACACCAGCACTTTTACTTCCACACTCAGCTCCTGGCTCACTGAAGCTCAATCACTTCACATCATTTACTGCATTAAGGACGATGTCCTTGTCCTGAGTCACTTACATTTATATCTCTTTTTTTATATAACTGAGCAATTGAGGATTAAGGGCCTTGCTCATCCTGGTGGTCCTGGGATTCAAACTCACACCCTTCCGATCGGTAGTCCAACAGCTTAATCACTCGGCTACCACATCATGTCTCATCATGTCTCACATCATGTCTCATCCATTTCATCTCCATGTCATGTCTCATAACATCATGTCTTATTATGTCATGTCTCATAACATTGTCTCATCATTTGATGTCGCATCATGTCATGTTTCATCACACCATGTCTCATTATGTCATGTCTCATAACATTGTCTCATCATGTGATGTCTCATCATGTCATGTTTCATCACACCATGTCTCATTATGGCATGTCTCATCATGTCATGTCTCATAACATTGTCTCATCATTTGATGTCTCATCGTGTCATGTTTCATCACATCATGTTTTATTATGTCTCATAACATTGTCTTATCACATCATATCTCATCTCATCATATCTCATCTCATCATATTTCATCACATCATGTCTCATCACAACATGTCTTATTTCATCATGTCTCATCTCAACACATCATGTGTCATCTCATCACATCATGTCTCATCTCATCATATCTCATCTCATCATGTCTCATCTCATCATATTTCATCTCATCATATTTCATCACATCATGTCTCATCACAACATGTCTCATTGCATCATGCCTCATCTGATCACATCATGTCTCATCTTATCACATCTTGCCTCATCGCATCATGTCTCATCACATCATGTCTCATCTCATCATATCTTATCACATCACACACTCCATCGACCGATAATAAAACACACACTCCATCGACCGATAATAAAACACACACTCCGACTTTCTCCAAAATCACCCCTGTAACGTGAATCTT
>NC_062528.1:22630485-22640485 GCF_022655615.1 Tachysurus fulvidraco | reverse complement strand
ATCGACTCGGGGAAACTCCGACCTGTGAATATGTGGCCGACTTTACTTAAGACGCCGAGGCGCTTTTTTCCTTCTCGATAGGTGAGTAACGTTGGTTTTGCTTTGTTACACAGAACTAATATATGCCTTTGTCCTTTACATCATTATGCTTGTGTGGCATTTTTGCTTGTTTGTTTATCTACAATCGTATTGTTCTTCCCTTCAGCTATGATAAAGACACACACCATCACCTCAGGCTTGATCATTAGGTACAGTATAAATGTATTTTTAATTTTAAACAACATTTATCCCAAATGATCAGGCGTGAGGTGACAGTGGTGAGGAAAACCTCCCTGAGATGATATGAGGAAGAAACCTTGAGAGGAACCAGACTCAGAAGAGAACCTCATCCTCATTTAGATGACACTGAACAGGAAATAAAGTCAATGTAAATAATGTCCTTTATACCAGTGGTCCCCAACCCACGAGCCACGGACCAAATGGTACCGGGCCGCCCAAGGAACATTAAATAATTTCCATTGTATTTACTGTGGTGTATTTCTCTCGAGTTTGTGTGACTTTCCATGTACGAGACGTTAATCAGGAGCTGAGAGACGTCACCTAAAGCCGCACCGATACCGCGCATGCGCAAAATATCGTGGTATCGGGCCGGGTTTAGGTGACGTCTGGAGCTGAGCGGCTGCGAGCGGCAGTGGTGTTGTAGCTTTGGTGGAGAGAGAAGGTGTGTATCGCTCTTCTCTCTGTTCACCGGTACTTTGTCATGTTTAACAGTGCTTGGTGTACGTGTATATTGTGTTTGCTCAAATTTAACCCACAGATTAGCAAAAATGAGCACGAAACAGACGTCGTTAGAAAGTTAGAAACTCTGCCGGTGTTCTGGATTAAAGTCATGGCGGAATACCCTGAGATTGTCACCACAGCACTTACATCCCTATCGTCATGTCCGACATGCTATCTGTGTGAAGCGGGGATTTCTGCAGTGACGGCAACCGAAACAAAACAACGTTATAAACTGGACATAAGCGACACACTTCGGGTGTCATTGTCTCCTATTACCCCAGATGGAACCGTCTCGTTGTAAAGAAACAAGCTCAGGGTTCTCATTGATTTAGCGTTGTAGTGAGTTAAAAAGGCATGTTTAAATACAATTACATTAAAATTATTCATTTTAATTTAATTGTATAGCCGCCACCCCCCACACCCAGCGGGCCGCGGTAAAATGATCAAACATTGAAAAAAAAGTTTGGGGACGTTTTATACAACAGTTTATAGTCCAGTGGAATCAGCATCCAAAAGCTCCTGAGGAACTAACAGGTCAGCGTTATTCCTGAGTTCATTACAGACTTAACACTAATTCCTCCCTTAAATTCCCATTAGTAAGGAGAGCTTTAGATTTAACGCTCAGTTCCGTGTAACACTGTAAGGAACTGTAATAGAAAAGTGGAGAAAACATTTCTTATCCACACAAAAGTGTTTGTTCATAAGCAGCTCAGATCTGAAGGCAGAAGAAACCAGACCTTTAAAGAGACGTGTTAACGAGGAGTGACGCATGAAACGGTCATGTGACTCGCTGATTAAATGAAGTTTTAACTTTAGAGCTCACGTACAGAAGTTATTCTCGTCTGCAGTCCGTGAGAAATAAAGCTTTGAGGAGAAACAACAAGCGGAACGATTTCCGTCTCTTCAGATTCGTCTGATACATGATCAGATGTGAAAGCCGGATCGATCTTTTTTTCCCTCTCAATTGTATTTGGTCTGTTCTCCGCATCAGATTACGGATCCCGCTCCGTGGCCGACGTGACCGCCTCGTCGATCTGACACTCTCTAGATAAAGCTGTCAGGGTGTTTTCGGCTTATTCAGAGAAAAAGAAAAAAAAATGACATGGTGTGACTCGATGGAGCCACAGGGGAAAAGCCTGGTGTTACACTGATGGTCAGACACATGGTGTTGATCCTAAACACAGCTTCTCCCAGCTTCAACACATCCAGACCATAAATGTTTAGATGAGATAAAAAGCCTCACTCCTCTTCCTGTCCTCTTCTGTACACAGGATCGTTAAAACTTTTCTTTAACCCTCCACTTTAAAACACACACCCGTTAGTTCAATCGATCGATCGATCAAATTTTATTTATAGAGCACCTTACAACAGCCCAAAGGAGCACAAGGTGCTTTCCAGTAAAACAACAATAAAAAACAAAATAAATAGAATCAATAAGAACACAATGAATATAAAATAGCAGTTGAAACCGGGTCTATGCGTTAAAAGCTTGTATGAATAAATATGTCTTCAACTGCGATTTAAAAACACTCAGCACAGTGATGGATCGTAAATGTGCTGGAAGTGCGTTCCACAGCTTTGGTCCATTGATGGCAAATGACCGGCCTCCAAACTTCTCATAATTGTACAGTATTTGGGAATGACCAGAGAGGTATGTCCAGAGGAGCGGAGAGATCTGGCTGGTCGGTAGACCTTTATTAATTCTGTGAGGTAGGCTGGGGCCAGACAATTGATGGCCTTGAACACACAGAGAAGGACCTTATTCTCCACCCTAAACCACACCGGAAGCCAGTGAAGCGAGTGGAGGACAGGAGTGATGTGTGAGCGTTCGGAGGTGTCGGAGAGAAGACGTGCTGCCGCGTTCTGTACCATTTGAAGCCGATTGAGAAGTGATCGATTAAGTGTAGAGAGCATTACAGTAGTCGGTCCTCGAGCCGACGAAGGCATGTATAGCTTTTTCAAGGTCAGCTTGAGACAAGAATGATTTTACCTTGCTGAGTAGTCTTAGCTGGTAAAAGCTCGCCTTCACTACTGCACTTATCGAAGTGCATTCCCTTGTCAAAAATAACACCCAGGTTACGCACGGTAGTCCTCCACATACACTACGGTTAAAGACAATAAAACCTTCTCGTCAGAACGGGAGTGGAAATTAAAATTCAAGTTATGCTTTTTAACCTGCCACCATGAGCGTGATTACAAATATACACACAAGCTTCCAGACGTGGTCTTCACCGAGCCAGCAAATGTCACTGAGATGCTCCGTCTCTGTTTTCTGGCACGTTCTTTAAGGTCAAAGCTTCTAAACGGGATTTTTGGACTCCGGCCTCTGAGACAGAAACGAGCGGAATTAAAATACGAACGTGGGCGAGGTGGGTCATGTGGCCATCTTAGTAACACTGTCGGTGTTTAGGGGGGAAAGGGGTGCTGTTACCATGACGACCAACTGGACCATTTAGTTGAAAGAGACCGATTAACTTTGGGAAATGTTTGCGTTTTAAAATGTCCAGCTCATCCTGTGCTGAACACGTTATAGACAGAACGAGGCACGTGATTTGATCCTTGGACTGAACTGTGAATTCCGAGTGGGCGGGGACTACAATCTCTCCCCTGTCAATCACAGAGGCACTAGCCAATCGTAGGTGTCAATGAGCTCTAGTATGCAAAATGGACTAGACTGCACTTTACTCTGAACACACAAACACACACACACACACACACACACACACACACACACACACACACACACACACACACACACGGACATATCCATGCATACATGCGGAGGGTAGAAGTAAGATAGTAACCAAGAAAGAAAGGAAAAAAGAAAGAAACCTGAAAGGAAGGAAGGAAGGAAGGAAGGAGGATGAAAACAAAGAAAGAAGAGAGGAAAAACAGAAAGGCAGACTGTCTTTAGATATCTTTAAATCATTTAAACTATACTATGCAAGGACTATGCTTCTAATGCAGGGCTGAGGGACTTCACACACACACACACACACACACACACACACACACACACACACACACACACACACACACTGGACAGAGACACTCTCATACTAAAGCTGAAGTGCAGCTGGGTGACATTTGGTCCCTCAGGAGGCCATGAGGCTGAATCTCTTCCCTCTCCTCATCACTGCTGCCTCCTGACACTAACGACACTTTATCATAACTCTTTATTACCGTTCCTAACCTCTAACTTCAAATTATGTAAATGTGCCAACGTTTCACACTCCGAATACACTTTATGTGGTTTTTTTTTGTGTGTGAGCTGAAGCGTGAATCCAATTCCTCTCCGTCTGCTCATTAATGAATTGCTTGGTTACGGTTCGAGTTATGCTCGAGAAACCTTTTCAGGAATTTCCATAGCGAGCTCTGTTTTTTTTTTTTTTTTTTCTTTACCCTCAGAAAAACCTCTCCACTTCTCATGAAGCAGTAACCGAGTCACGGAGCCGGGCTCGACCAGACAGCGAAGAAATATTTTATCTCAATTTTCTTAATGCATTAAAAAAAAAGAAGAAGAAAAGCAGAAGATGTTTTGACCTCTAGCATCTACACCATGCATTATAATGACAATGACTCCTCCTGCTCTGCTGATTCCTGTATAATTCAGTGTCTAAGATGAAAACTGGACTTTTAAAAAAACGGCTCGGTCGCAGAGATATAAACGATCTTCTGGTCAGATGCATTGGGACACCGGACGTGTTTGGATGAACAGATGGAGTAAAGGACACAGAGACAGAGAGAGTTATGGGTGATGGAAAAGCACTGAGTAAGCACATGTGGGTTTCTGTCATGGACACGGTCCAGTGTGGAAGCTTTTATAGACAGAATGACGGGACTTAATCATCTAATCGGTGACACGTGATAAAAACATAATGCTGTGTAAGAGGAGAAATGGAGGAGATGGAGAGAAAAAAAGAAAGAAAGACAGAAAGAAAGAAAGAAAGAAAAAAAGAAAGAAAGAAGGAAAGTTGGTGCAAATGAATGAAAAATAGTTTCAAGGATAAGATCTAATGTTTAACAGGATTTGAAAAACCCCAACTTTATCTCTTCTGCATCAGTGCAACATCGATGATAATACTGTAGAATTATGCTACTGTAGGTCTGTACATCTGTAGAATTATAGGTTTGTAGGTATGTGTGTCTGTAGGTCTGTAATCCTGTAAGTCTGTGGTACTGTAGGTCTGTAGTACTGTAGGTCTGTAACACTGTAGGTCTGTAGCACTGTACATCTGTAGGTCTGTGGTACTGTAGGTCTGTGGTACTGTAGGTCTGTGGTACTGTAGGTCTGTAATCCTGTAGGTCTGTAATCCTGTAGGTCTGTGGTACTGTAGGTCTGTAGTACTGTAAGTCTGTAATACTGTAGGTCTGTAATACTGTAGGTCTGTAGTACTGTATGTCTGTAATACTGTAGGTCTGTAGTACTGTAGGTCTGTAATACTGTAGGTCTGTAGCACTGTACATCTGTAGTACTGTATGTCTGTAGCACTGTACATCTGTAGTACTGTAGGTCTGTAGCACTGTACATCTGTAATACTGTAGGTCTGTAATACTGTAGGTCTGTGGTACTGTAGGTCTGTGGTACTGTAGGTCTGTAATACTGTACATCTGTAATACTGTAGGTCTGTAATACTGTAGGTCTGTGGTACTGTAGGTCTGTAAATCTGTAGAATTATAGGTTTGTAGGTATGTGTGTCTGTAGGTCTGTAATCCTGTAAGTCTGTGGTACTGTAGGTCTGTAGTACTGTAGGTCTGTAATACTGTAGGTCTGTGGTACTGTAGGTCTGTAATACTGTAGGTCTGTAATACTGTAGGTCTGTGGTACTGTAGGTCTGTAATACTGTAGGTCTGTAATACTGTAGGTCTGTGGTACTGTAGGTCTGTAATACTGTAGGTCTGTAATCCTGTAGGTCTGTAATACTGTAGGTCTGTGGTACTGTAGGTCTGTAGTACTGTAGGTCTGTAATACTGTAGGTCTGTAGTACTGTATGTCTGTAATACTGTAGGTCTGTAGTACTGTAGGTCTGTAATACTGTAGGTCTGTAGCACTGTACATCTGTAGTACTGTAGGTCTGTAGCACTGTACATCTGTAGTACTGTAGGTCTGTAGTACTGTACATCTGTAGTACTGTAGGTCTGTAGCACTGTACATCTGTAGTACTGTAGGTCTGTAGCACTGTACATCTGTAATACTGTAGGTCTGTGGTACTGTAGGTCTGTGGTACTGTAGGTCTGTAATACTGTAGGTCTGTAGCACTGTACATCTGTAGCACTGTAGGTCTGTAGCACTGTACATCTGTAGGTCTGTAATCCTGTAGGTCTGTGGTACTGTAGGTCTGTGGTACTGTAGGTCTGTAATACTGTAGGTCTGTGGTACTGTAGGTCTGTAATACTGTAGGTCTGTGGTACTGTAGGTCTGTAGCACTGTAGGTCTGTGGTACTGTAGGTCTGTAGCACTGTAGATCTGTAATACTGTAGGTCTGTAGCACTGTAGATCTGTAATACTGTAGGTCTGTGGTACTGTAGGTCTGTAGCACTGTACATCTGTAGGTCTGTAATACTGTAGGTCTGTAATACTGTAGGTCTGTGGTACTGTAGGTCTGTGGTACTGTAGATCTGTAATACTGTAGGTCTGTAGTACTGTAGCACTGTACATCTGTAGTACTGTAGGTCTGTAGCACTGTACATCTGTAGGTCTGTAATCCTGTAGGTCTGTGGTACTGTAGGTCTGTGGTACTGTAGGTCTGTAATACTGTAGGTCTGTGGTACTGTAGGTCTGTAATACTGTAGGTCTGTGGTACTGTAGGTCTGTAATACTGTAGGTCTGTGGTACTGTAGGTCTGTAGCACTGTAGATCTGTAATACTGTAGGTCTGTAGCACTGTAGATCTGTAATACTGTAGGTCTGTGGTACTGTAGGTCTGTAGCACTGTACATCTGTAGGTCTGTGGTACTGTAGGTCTGTAATACTGTAGGTCTGTAATCCTGTAGGTCTGTGGTACTGTAGGTCTGTAATACTGTAGGTCTGTAATACTGTAGGTCTGTGGTACTGTAGGTCTGTAATACTGTAGGTCTGTGGTACTGTAGGTCTGTAATACTGAACATCTGTAATACTGTAGGTCTGTAGCACTGTACATCTGTAGGTCTGTAATCCTGTAGGTCTGTGGTACTTTAGGTCTGTAATACTGTAGGTCTGTAATACTGTAGATCTGTGGTACTGTAAGTCTGTGGTACTTTAGGTCTGTAATACTGTAGGTCTGTGGTACTGTAGGTCTGTAATACTGTAGGTCTGTAGCACTGTACATCTGTAATACTGTAGGTCTGTGGTAGTGTAGGTCTGTAGCACTGTACATCTGTAGGTCTGTAATCCCGTAGGTCTGTGGTACAGTAGGTCTGTAATACTGTAGGTCTGTAATACTGTAGGTCTGTGGTACTGTAGGTCTGTGGTACTGTGGGTCTGTAATACTGTAGGTCTGTGGTACTGTAGATCTGTAATACTGTAGTACTGTAGATCTGTAATACTGTAGGTCTGTAGCACTGTAGATCTGTAATCCTGTAGGTCTGTGGTAGTGTAGGTCTGTAGCACTGTACATCTGTAGGTCTGTAATCCTGTAGGTCTGTGGTACTGTAGGTCTGTAATACTGTAGGTCTGTAATACTGTAGGTCTGTGGTACTGTAGGTTTGTGGTACTGTAGATCTGTAATACTGTAGGTCTGTAGATCTGTAATACTGTAGGTCTGTAGTACTGTAGGTCTGTAGCACTGTACATCTGTAGCACTGTAGGTCTGTAGCACTGTACATCTGTAGGTCTGTAATACTGTAGGTCTGTATACTACAGGTCTGTAATACTGTAGGTCTGTAATACTGTAGGTCTGTATACTACAGGTCTGTAGGTCATTAGAACTGTAGGTATGTAATACTGTAAGCCTGTAGCACTGTAGGTCTGTAGTATTATAGTCTGTAGGTCCGTAGTACTGTTGGTGTGTAGGTCTGTAGTACTGTATGTTGTAATACCGTAGGTCTGTCGTACTGTAGGTCTGTATTAATCTTACATATATTCAGACGGAAAACTGTAACAAAACAAAATAAAATTCACACAGGGGCTTAGAAGTGCAACTCCATACAGGTTTGAGGGGAACAACATGACGGCTGTGTTTTCTCACCAGCTTCTCGGCTCTTTAACGGGGCATCAACGGTAAGAGCAGAGTGGAGCTGACTGACTCCTGCAGCGAGTAAGTGCAAGAGAGAACACCTCTGGAGAAGCAGCTGGAAATGACTTCCTCTTGACACCAGGCCAGACTTCTGTTTTAGTGAAAGATCTAGATTGGAAGATCAGCTTAAAAACGGCACAATAGACTTTTATTTCAGAGCAAAGAGAGCTCTTAAAGCGACTCCATCCAAAGCAATCGCACTGTGCTCTTCCTCCATCAATGACTCTTTAAATTCAAATCTTTTCAGCATCTGTCTTCAGGGCCTCAGCTTTTCTTGCACACAAAAAAACATGAACAGAGGAGGGTGAATAACGGCACTGAATAGCAGTAATAGAGTCTGCCATCGCTCTCTGAATCACACTCTGAATCATTAGATCAATCTCTGAAAAGAAAAGAAAAATCTCAGACAGGAGCAATTTCTTGTCTGGTTTTGTCATTCGAGACGTATAGAGCGTAAAACTGCCATTTTAAGCCATGTCTAAATGCTCTACTGTATGTATGAAGAACGGAGACACTTCACCTCACAATTCAGGGATAATCTAAAGCTAAAAGAGTACAGGAAAACTTCTAAACCCATCCAACACGAAAGCATTCACATGTTACAATATAGTTTACTACATTAAAATAAATAAATAAATAATTAAATAGAGGTTGTAGTTTTTATGAGCTAGCATGAGATGAAATTGGCCCTGATAGAATCGTCTATTCAAAAACAAATGACATTCAAATGTCTCGTTTCTACCATATTTTAGTGTAGAAATAAATAAATAAATAAATAAATAAATAAATAAATAAATGTGTGACGCTGTGATACATGAACATTCTGTTTGATACTACAAAATATTAAAACATAAAAAGTGACAATACTTAAAAAAAATAAATTAAAAGGTGCAAGAAAAAGAAAATATTCAAGTAAAAAATAAAAACACAAAACATTCATCTGCATAGTTTGTCTATAGTCCTGTGAAGAGATGCGATGACTGAAGCGATGGGAAACACCCATTTTCTGTTTTGGTGTCGACTCGCTAGCACTCAGGATAGCATCCAGATCACCTTACAGTGAATATGAAACAATCCACAATTAGCTAGGGGTCAATTATTGGATTGTATGCTTTCATTTACACGAAGTATCGACTAAACCTGTTGATAAATCTACTGCGATGAAAGAGTGTAAGTTTATTGGCCAAATGCCAAAATGGTTTAGGAAATCTACAGCAATTCAGCTACTTGGGAATCAATCATGCCCCTACAACTGGCCTAAAACATGACCTAAGACATGACGTTTTACTCTAAAACGGACCTAAAACAAACTGTCTTCCTCTAAAACTAAACTAAAACATGGCGTCTTCCTTTAAAACTGATGTAAACTGATCTGAAACTGACCTAAAACAGCAATTTCCCCATAAACTGATCTAAAAGATAGCGCCCATCCCTAAATCATGGCGCCTTCCTCCAAGACTGAACTAAAGTATTGCATCTTTCCTTAAAACTTATCTAAATCTGACAGAAAACATTGTATTTTCCTTTAGAACTGACCTAAAACCCAAAAATGGCATCTGCCCTTAAAACTGACATAAAACATAACATAGCATTTCTCTTAAAACTGAATTAAATCTGACCTCAAACTAACCAAACACATAGAACCTTCCCTAAAACATGGCGTCTTCCTCTAAAACTGGCCTAAAGCATACTGTCTTCACCCAAAATACGACACCTGCCCCTACAGCCGACCTAAAACTCACCGTCTTCTCCTACATCTTGAGCCGTGACCCCACCTCTGAAATATTGAGCGTATTAAACGGTATATTACAATGTAATCCAGCTGAAGCACTGAAAAGGCACAAATGTTAACACTGGAAGTTTTCTCATATTTGTTCAGATTCTGCAAAAGAACTTTTTACAAGTAGTGTTAGCTTTAACTTGTAAACAGGGAAAAACTCAACATTTTGTTGTCTATTAAATCTTATTATTTGCCCTGCAATCGATAATGAACGTGATTATGTGAAC
>NC_062528.1:22595485-22622985 GCF_022655615.1 Tachysurus fulvidraco | reverse complement strand
AGAATCCAAGATTCAGTACTTATAGCTGGACCCAAAAGAAATACCGAGCTCGGACGTGCTTACGGATTCGCACGGCGATGCAAGCACACGCCGAACATAACGACCTTCCACCTCTGTGATGTTTAACCCTTTTGCACTTCCCTGAGCTGCCAGAAATATCCATGTCCTTTAGTCATCCTTGAGCTGTTGGAGCTGGGCACGGAGCCAGACGGCTATCAGCTCCATTTTGTACCCATCAGCACTTTACCCCTCACGGCAATGTCATCCTGACACTCCTGTCACGCTACGGACCATGTCAGACCCCGGACGGAGATCTGTACGAGAACTCGGGCACTTTTTCCCATGTGCTGGTCGTTCACTTCATGCTACACTTCATCTGTATTTACTGAGAAAACGACCCGCATGCAGCCACGGTATTCACTCGTCTGGATGCTAACTGGCACTTTGCGTCTGTTAGCGAGATCCAGACTGAGGTGAAATGTGTAGAGGAGCTGGGATTGTGGTTTTATGTTTAAATATTGAGATAAAGATAGACCTCACTAACGCCGTCGTGCCTCATCGGTGCCTCGTCTGTGTTTTAGTGGCAGAGATGGAGATAATAATGAGGCTTATTAGCCAGACGATGTCATTGACACACAGCGTTCATGTGTGTTTAATGGGAGCCTGGTGATGTTTATATTTAAACATTAGACACTCTAATTAGGTTCCTCTGGAAATGATTCTTCTGGTTTCTTCCTCATGGTGTCTCAGGGAGCTTTTCCTCATCACCATCGACTCTGGCTCACTCATTAAAGCTGCTTTGTGACAACGGCCATTGTTAAAAGCGTTACACAAATAAAATAGAATTTCATAACGGGGGAGCACGGTTAGCCTCACACCTCCAGGGTCGGGGTTCGATTCCCACCTCCGCCTTGTGTGTGTGGAGTTTGCATGTTCTCCCCGTGCCTCGGGGATTTCCTCCGGGTACTCCGGTTTCCTCCCCCGGTCCAAAGACATGCATGGTAGGTTGATTGGCATCTCTGGAAAGTTGTCCGTAGTGTGTGAGTGTGTGTGTGAGTGAATGAGAGTGTGTGTTTGCCCTGTGATGGGTTGGCACTCCGTCCAGGGTGTATCCTGCCTCGATGCCCGATGACGCCTGAGATAGGCACAGGCTCCCCGTGACCCGAGAAGGTCAGATAAGCGGTAGAAAATGAGTGAGTGAGTTTTATAACGCTCTTTTCTCTGAAACCTTTCATATTCCATCATTTTCTATAAGCAAATGTGTCTGCGTTTGGCTTTGCTCTGTCGATAAATCTTAAATCATAAATTAATATCAGAAATATTTGGAGCATGTTCAGTGTTTAATGTACTTAAAACAGCACAGGATCCTCCCCAGCTCCAGACACTGTGGATTATCTGCTGGAGTGGCTCTGGGATCTGACTGAATGTTATGTTCTTGGACGGAGATTATCGGGGTGTCGTTTGCATCTGATATGACATTTTGTCTTTGAGTAAAGATGATTCGATCAGATTTGATCGGTTACACGGATTCCTCAAAGGAAGCAGTCTGATCAACCTGCTGTCTAAGGCAGATAAGAAACTGTGTGAAGGTGAGATGAGATGAGAGTCAGCCTGAAAATGGAACTGATCATCCACCCACCTGGCGTTTGCCTTAGCCTGCAGAACCTCACCCACTCACTCATTTTCTACCACTTATCCGAACTTCTCGGGTCACGGGGATCTCAGGCGTCATCGGGCATCGAGGCAGGATACACCCTGGACGGAGTGCCAACCCATCACAGGGCACACACACACACTCATTCACTCACACACTACGGACAATTTTCTAGAGATGCCAATCAACCTACCATGCATGTCTTTGGACCGGGGGAGGAAACCGGAGTACCCGGAGGAAACCCCCGAGGCACGGGGAGAAAATGCAAACTCCACACACACAAGGCGGAGGCAGGAATCGAACCCCAACCCTGGAGGTGTGAGGCGAACGTGCTAACCACTAAGCCACCGTGCCTCCCGTCTGCAGAACCTAAAACACTAAAAAAAAAAAAATAACCTATAAATGAATTAACATAAATTAGCAAACCTTAGTGATGTAAGAAAAGAAAAGAACTATAACTGTCTGCTGTACAAAATGTGAGGGCAAAAGTTTGTGCACTCCGACCATCACACCTACATGGTTCTTCTTCAAACTGTTAGCACACAGTTTTAATCACTGAAGCAAAGACGCAGGCTCAAAACTGTTCCACATGACGATGCATCTGTGCACAAAGCTCCTGAGCTCCATCAAGACATGGTATGGAGGTTAAGGTTGGAAGAAACGTGGAAGAAGAACTGCACAGAGCATCTGACTGACTCAGATCTCCTCACTAATGTTTCTGTAGCAGACAGAACACAAATCCACACACAATCACACACCAACCTCTAGTGGAAAGCCTTCACAGAACATGTGGTGAAGTGGGCGTGGCCAGGCCATGCTTTAGGGGCGGAGCTTTGAAGGAGGAGCAGGTTATCATATGAATAAGCGGAAGAGCCGACGTGATTAAATACACTGTAAAATTTATAGCCCTTATTCTCTTCACACCAGACGGAGATCGGTGTAGAATCAATCCGTCTTAAATGAAAGCTCGTGAATAATTTATTCTTATTTTTACAGCGATAAAATGGCAATAAAAAGACTTGCCAGATGTTGTGGGGGAAAAAGCCAGAAAATAGTTCCATCAAATCATTTTCATCATAATTGGGATATAAAATCTAAAACAAAAGATCAACCTGGAACTTGCCAAATAAGGAGAATTTTCTGCAGTTTATTCCTCTTTAACTTTAACCTATTTAATGCTGTGTAAATCGCACAGAACTGAACCGGGTTAAATTTGCTCCGGCGTTATCTGTATTAAAGATCTAGATCTTATTGCAGCATTTTATTAATGGTAGAGAAAGTAAATCTTCTTTTCTGTAAAAAAAAAAAAAAAAAAAAGTCCCAGAAAGCTCATGGGATGGCGTGTAGTGAGCGGAGAGACGACAGCGGCGACTGAGATAAGGAAGAAATCTGGGCAACGGCTCTGAGGCTGATAAAGACGACTGATCTTCAGCCTGTGTTTCATTTACTAAAAGCTGTTCAGATTCCACGCCAAAAAGAAACATCACCACCTCTGTGTGTGTGTGTGTGTGTGTGTGTGTGTGTGTGTGTGTGTGTGTGTGTGTGTGTGTGTTAATGGCTCTGATTGTGCAGAGCTTACAGAATCAACTAGAAAAGCTACATGGCTGATTTATTTTATTTAAAATGCATCAGCGGAAGTCGACGCCTTCATTAAACTAATTGAAAGACGTCAAGACGGAGATTAAAGCCGGAAAAAAAAACAGTAAACAGACGGCTGGTTTAAAACGAGAGGAAATAAGTGTCACCTTTATTTGTAGTTAATCAGTCCAGTTTTTTTTTTTAATTAATGAACAAACAATCTTTATCATGTAAATAATTGTTTTATTTCTTTATTTGTTTTTGTTCTTCCCATCGTTATTTTTCCAATAGGAAACAATAGGAAAAGGTATTAAAGTATTTAAAAGTAAAAAAAAAAAGCAATTATTTATTAAAATTCATTTAATTATTAAATTGTTAAATTATTCATTAAATAAATAATTTATTTGCTATGTTTACTCTTACAGTGAATGTTAATTTTTTTCCTGTCATCCAACAGAAATTAATTATTTATTTTTTTATTTTATTTCACTTACTTTAATTTTGACTGAATTGCACAGTGATTTTTTCCCCCTAACATTGAATTCTGATTGTTTGGAAAGTTATGATGGTTATTAATATATATATATTTTTTCCATCAATTAATATTAATAATGTCATAGTTTAAAATATGTCATTATTTCTATAGTAACAGCTCATTATGTTTATATTCTACATAAACTAATCTAAAGATAATAATAAACAGTAGTTTCTAATTTCCGACATAGATACAAACGGAGGGGGGGCACGGTGGCTTAGTGGGTAGCACGTTCGCCTCACACCTCCAGGGTTGGGGGTTCGATTCCCGCCTCCGCCTTGTGTGTGTGGAGTTTGCATGTTCTCCCTGTGCCTCGGGGGTTTCCTCCGGGTACTCCGGTTTCCTCCCCCGGTCCAAAGACATGCATGGTAGGTTGATTGGCATCTCTGGAAAATTGTCCGCAGTGTGTGTGTGTGTGTGTGTGTGTGTGTGTGTGTGTGTGTGTGCCCTGTGATGGGTTGGCACTCCGTCCAGGGTGTATCCTGCCACGATGCCCGATGACACCTGAGATAGGCACAGGCTCCCCGTGACCTGACGTAGTTCGGATAAGCGGTAGAAGATGAGTGAGTGAGATACAAACGGATTAAAATATGACGTGTCACTAATTAATGAATAATTGTTTGGGGGTCATATAGTTATATGAACATCATCAGCTTCATTAGAGAAACATTATATTAACACTTCCTGTTCCAACTCCTAAGAGACATTGTTTTTCTTCATATGCTCATGTTATATTGCTCTACAACATCTCCCTGATGGTTGTAAAGCACCTCCTAAGTTTTCCTAAGTTCCTCAGCCGTTTCCTTCACACAGGAGTGGTCCACGTAGACCTCGGTTTCTCCATTGGGAATTCCGGCCTCGTTTTCTTCCACATACAGTACTCGGTTTAAGCGTTTGACCTGTGGGCGAGTGTAAAAGAAGACTGAGAGGATGAAGAAGAGGCTAAGAACTTCTCATCAGACGCAAAACACAAACCTTTAGAGTCGATACAAAGACAAAAAAGAAAACGTCAAGTGTCACTTGTTTGAGAGTTTCCTCATTCTCATGCAAAGTGGTGCGGCGGAGCGCTGATGAGTCCGTACTCACCGGAGCGCTGATTGACAAATGAAAGGACTGAAATCACCTCTCTTCTGGAGAGCGGCAGACGAGCGAGCTGGGGGATCATCTTCATTATGGTGCGCGAGTGAAAACCAGGAGTAATTCAGCTCCTTGAAAAGCTGCGCTAAATGCCACGCTTCGAGAGCCTTTATCATCCGGCTTTGAAACGATTTCCAAGTTCTTCTGATAAAAAGATCTAGACATAATGGAATCTTTACACCACAATCGGGAGGACGATGATGATCATGATGACGATGACGATCCCAAAATGATGCAAGAAACTCAGAAGGAACATGACAGGTGTACCAGAGGAAAAAAACAATCAAACAAGGTCAGACGCCAAGCGTTCCTTTGTAAGACTTGACAAAGCACAGCACAAAGCCATGAGCGATGAAGCCGAATATTCCCATCTGGAAAATGAGAGTGAGAAGATAAATGGTCGTGAGAGTTGCGGCCTGACGAACGCGTGCTGCAAGGACGGGGAACGCCGCTCATTTCCCTCCTCGGCACGTACAGGAATGGATTTCCCATCATGGACCTGTTGGCTTTGACTAACACGGCTGTCGGCTGGATGTTTGAACAAGGCAACAGCTGAAGCGTATTAAACCCTCAGAGAAGCCTGAAGCCGTGGCTCGAACTTACACAGTGTGCTTTAAAGAGCACTGAGAGGATGCAGGCTGAAACAATGACCGCTAGCTGAGGGAAAATCGGAAGCCCTAAAAGAGAGACGTTAGAGATGTTTTATTATTATTATTATTATTATTATTATTATTATTATTATTATTATTATTATTATTATTATTATTGCACATTCACATTTCCTTTAGGAAATGTACCGTTCTAGTTGCAAAGCAACATTCTTGTTATTGTGTCGGACAAAACTTAGGCACGTAACTTGTCCCACAGCTTTTGTCCTAGCCCCATGAATGAGGTGTCCAATCAACTGGCTCATTGATGAGAGGTGTGCTATGACTTTTATAAGTGATTGGAATTCTGGAATTCCTGGTACGGAAGCTCAAAGTGGCTTTTTTTCCCCATAGACTTCCATTATAAATTTTGTAGGTTTATAACTCGGCAAGTTTTCGTGCTATTTACACTAAACTCGACCAGCACCTTTAGGACCTTACTCTGGACAAAGTTTTATTTCAGTAGCAACTTTTGTCCAAAAGTATTGGCACACACCGGGTATTCACGTGACGTATTCAGGCAATGTACATTCTAGTTATTATTATTATTATTATTATTATTATTATTATTATTATTATTATTATTATTATTATTATTATTATTCATAAGCTTCCTTCAGTGTGACCAATTGGTTCCTCAATATAAGCACCTGATCTCTTGCTAATTCATCATAATCATGCTAGCAAACTGCTAATAAAGCCGTTAGCTAGACCTTACTACCAAACATAACAGAGTTAGCTAGAGTTAGCTAAGTTTACTAAGTCTTAAATCGTTAAAACAGACGGTGATCTTTCCGGAAGTTCTTACTCCGAAACTGCTGATTCCTCTCAGTAGATTTGGACTGTAGGGATTTATGTCCTACTCAAGCCCATTTGGTAATTCTGAGGATTTTCTCAAACAAAGCCGAGCGGTTCTTGGGTTCTTCACACGGCCGCCTGTCTCGGGTGTAATAGCGTGCAAGTTAGTGGGGAAACTTTTTTCTCATTTCTCTACTCATTAGTGATTGAGAATGCAGATTGAGCATATTTCCATCAAGCCTATGAGCAGAGTTATTAGGATCTCCCCTGGATAACATGGCTGTGTGGGTGGGAAAATGTTTGTTTGTGCTGTCAGCACTTTAAAATTTAATGGATGTTCAGCTGCCTTCATCCTCTTCAATAACGTGCAAGAGTGTATGCTAATGCAACCACGTACAGTGTTTACCTGCTGCAGTATGTGTGTGTGTGTGTGTGTGTGTGTGTGTGTGTGTGTGTGTGTGTGTGTGTGTGTGTGTGTGTGTGTGTGTGTGTCAGGAATAAAACATGCAGTTCTTGGAAAATAATCCATTATTAATCCATAATCCAATGTCCAATAGCACCGCATAGTGTTTTATCCACACTCACTTCCTGTTCTTATTTACTTGAATTTCTGCTCTTGTTTACGTTATTGCGGCTATACGCTGTCGCTCCCTCACCAGCCTCATGTCTTATTTGAAGTCAAAAATCTCAAGAAAACTCAAATTACAGTATAAGAAATCACGAATCAAGCTAGCTCGGACTGCTGCAGAGCTCTGAAACGCTCGAATCTGTTTATCTGTAACTCTTACTGTACGAGTCGCTTCAAACCACCTGTTTCTATAGCGACGCTAACGTACCATAGATCGCAATAGTATAAACCTTGATTAATTGATTAATATTTAATCAACACTGTGGTATAAATCCATATTTTTTCTAGTTCTAGTCAGTGCAGTCAGTTAAATACGATATGTACAGTACATCACTTCACTAAACCTGCATGAAAGTTGCCAGATATATAAATATTACGCTTTGGTTATTAAACCTAACGAGACGGGGAACTCCTCTTTAATTATCCGTCCTCTGAACAGCTGCTGGAGGTGAAAAACGCAGCAGGACGCAGAATACTGCGGGCTCCATACAGCCAGGTCATCAAGACAAAGTAAAAAAAAAAGCAGAGATGGGAAGAAGGATTATCTCCACTCAGACCGTCCACAGAATGATAATGCACCTAGCTTCAGGGCTGGAAAAGCCTTCAGGACACGACGGCACACACAATAAATGAAAAAATAAAAATTAAGGTGTATTTATTTATTTATTTATTTATTTATTTATTTATTTATTTATTTATTCATTCCATGAGTAGTCACGGCACGTCCTGATTATTGTCAGCGGATCCTCTCTTGACATTTCCGAGTCAATTCATAATAGAGCGTGTTATTCTTTCTCTCTAATAACAGGGATGTGTTCACGTCCCTTTCCTCAAGAGCTCTTCCTGTCTCTCCTTAGGAGGAAAAAAAAAGAAAATGTAGTGCTGAAATGGCCATTTTTTTGTTGTTGTTCTGCACACAAACACAATTACAAAGCAATTTGCAGAGTGTTCTACAGAGTAATGTATGATGGCTTGTGCTAGAGAGGCCAGGGCCGAAGCGAGCATCCCTTACGTCAAGCAATTCTACCTCTTGTCTCGTTTAAGAAGGTAAAAAAGAGAGATAAAGCTTTCCTCCTCCGAGTAGATTGATTTTCATTTGATTGGACGGTACAGAGTTAAGATAAATGCACAGGATGTGTTTGGAACAGCATTACACATTGTTATTGCCTTTTTCTGAGTGATTTGGTTGGAAGGAAATAAATAAAAGTAAGAAGATGGAACTGATAATGAGCTTAATTCAATAACAAAGCTAAAGAGATTTAACATCAGAAACTAAAGGAGCTGAGCTTCCTCTGTGTAAGGTCTGTTTCTTCACCACCACAACCACCACCATCATCATCATCATCATCATCATCATCATCATCATCATCATCATCACCACCACAACCACCATCGTCATCATCATCATCATCATCATCATCATCATCATCATCATCATCATCATCATCACCACCATCATCATCATCACCATCACCACAACCATCATCATCATCATCATCATCATCATCTCCATTACCACAACCATCATTATCATCATCATCACCACCACAAACATCATCATCATCACCATCATTACCACAATCACCACAACCATCACCATCACCATCATCATCATCATCATCACCACCACCACCACCACCACAACCTACATCATCATCATCATCATCACCATCATCATCTCCATTACCACAACCATCATCACCACCCCAATCATCATCATCATCATCATCATCATCACCACAACCATCATCATCAACATCATCATCACGACCACAACCTACACCATCAACACCATCATCTCCAGTATCATCACCACAACCACCATCACACCACTATCATCACCACCACCATCACAATCAATACAACCATCATCACAACCATCATCATCATCATCATCACCACAACCATCATCATCATCATCATCATCATCATCATCATCATCATCATCACTACCACAACCTAAACCATAATCACCACCACTATCATCACCACCACCTTCATCATCATCATCATCATCATCATCATCACAACCACCACAATCACTACAACCATCATCATCATCACCATCACCACCTCCATCATCATCATAACCATCGTCACCACCATCATTATCATAACCATCGTCACCAGCATCATTATCACCACCAACATCAACTCCACTGCAAAAATGAAGCTGCAAGGGGGCAAAAAATTCCAGCTTGTCAAGACAGCCACAGTTTATCTTAGGAAGCAGTCAGTGATTATAAAGTGTTCAAATTAAATATTTCACCACTGCAGAAAATGAAAATCCCCCCACTGAGTGCCCCAAATTGTTCATCCTCCTAAAGTGAAGCCAGAGAAATGGATTTTCTCCTTTTTTCCCCAGGAATAAATTGTGAGCAGCATGTTGAGCAGTGCTGTGAGTGAGGAACTCTGAGGAGAACTTTGATCAGCAGGATGGCACAGTGTCCCTGCTCCACCTGTTAGGTAGCTGCCGTGTTGTCGCCGTGCCGCACAGACGGCTCTTTCATTTTGTAAAGGTCACAGAGACTGCAGCATGATTCAATATTCTTCTAGCATGGTATTAAGAGCATATTTAATCACAGGATGTAGGACGCTAGCTGAATGCTTCAGCGTGGCCGGGAGAGGAAACTCTGTAAGTGCTGGAGTCAGCAACGTCTGGATGATGAAGCAGGTGAAGACGAGACCAAGAGGAAGAGGTTCAGCTTGGAGCGTTAAAGCTACAAAAACTACAGTGAGATCTGATGGAGCTCCAGTTACGGTACAGATACAGTATAACAACCTCATCATGAGACGTCCAGATCAAATGAGACGTTCCCCATGGGACGTTCAGCTCAAAGGTATTCTGAACTCTCACAGCGTAATTCCTGAAAAAATTGGAATAATCTGTGATACGAGGAAGGTGGAGCAATCCAGAGCAAATCGGAATCTCTGGAATGAGATGGGGGAAAACGATATACAGCAATACTGCTAAAAAATCTCACTTTTCCATGACCCTTGGTGCAGGAAGTAACCTTGGAAAATGTGATGTAACAGTAGAAAAAGGGGCGGGGTTTAAAACGAAAATACGTGAGACTAAAAACCGGTGATCAAGAAAGACGAAAGAAAAGAAACATATTTGTGATTCGTAGCTTGTCTCTTTGTGTAGCGGATGTCTCTCTTGTGGTTACGACCTGTCCAGAGACAGAAGCTATAAATAACTTTTAAAGCTTATAAAAAGTCATTAGTGTACAGACTAATTAGGTCGAGGTCTGTATTAGCGACGACGGCAGATTAGCAAAGCGAGCTAACTTTATTAGCGCCGATCCCTCAGCAGAGACGTGATGATATCCGCTATTTCATTCATCGTGTCTCTGTACTCATTTAATAAAACCGCAGGAAACGGATTTTCACTTTTTTTTAACACATGACTCTAGCAGGAACTGAAGCTGTGAGTGAGCGTCTCGAGAACGTCATGGGATTGGTGGAGGTTTTATAACCTTCATCAGAACACACGTACCGATAGCGATCACAGATGCTCACGTGTTGCTTCGTCACTTGTAGAGCTACTGTATGGCATATTTCCCCTAATGACTCGACTCAGCATGTGGATCTAGAGCTGGTGAGTTTTATCTTCCAATAACATGCTGTAGGTCACGTTAGTAGGTGTTCTAACTAAAAACGTCGTAAAACTTTGCAGGCTTACAGAAATATTCTCACAAATTTCATCAAAAGCTGCCGGTTGCCAGCGTTACGAAACGGTGAAAAAAAGTGTCAACGAGATCTCTGGCACCCTTCTGCTCCATTACATCATCAAAACAGAGAAGAGCTCTTACACACACACACACACACACACACACACACACATACACACATACAATGTTAAAACCGAATTGTTCCTACGTGTCGTGTATCTTGCTCTCGATCTGAGCCGCACACTAACACGTTATTGTAGTCAATGCTGCTGACATGCCGGTTCGCGACTCAGCGGTCGTGACAAGGCATCTCATCATGCCGAGGGGAGCTGAGCAGAGGCCCGACTCGCTCTCCTTCATTAACGTTGCTTTGTGTGGCGCTAGTCATCAACGCTGCAACGCGGGAGCTAAAACAAGACTCCTCCACCTGCACGTCGACAAAGAACATCACATCCACAGGGCGAGACGCACGACACGGCACGACACGACACGACACGACACGGAAATTGTTTCCTGTGCACAAGATGGAGAGATGAAAAGACAGAGGGAGGTAATAAAAGATAAACGCCTGACAGAGGGGGTGATTTTGAAAACCGTCACTCTGTCTGAGCTAAACTAGGGAGAAATTGTGAACATGGAGCTGGGAATGACACAGACACATCAGAAAAACATCCAAACTTCACACTACATGCCAAGAGAACGGTTTCTCACAGGTAAAATATTTCCCCTGGGTCCTAATGAACTCCAGCTAACAGAATCCTGGGTTTATATAGTCAGAGGTTTCACACTGCTCCTACTTTCCCCGGGTTAACACTGAATCCTGGCTCTTCATAATGCGACATTTTTCACTCTGTACATTTCTAATCCCTGCTGTAAACGTCTTCTGATTTGCACATTTGAGCATCAAAAGACCTGATTGGATAAATCCAGCGTGTTACAACTTTAAATAACGTTCATTCGTTCTTCCATTCCTGACTTCCGCTGATTTTTCAGCGTGACGTATTTCCCTGTCGCTACGGCTCATACTTCTGTGATGCTCAGTGTTTTGTCCCATGACTCTATCTACAGAGATATTATTGTTACGTGTCGCTACGTCCTGGTTTTCACCTGATACGAGGCTGAAACGGTTTCTGATTGGGTGTCCGTTGCTTAGCGACAAGCCGTAACATTCTAACAGCACTAACACGGTTTCACACAGTACACGTTTGTCAACGTGACGCGGAGTTAACTCTGTAAAAGCCGAGCTGAACCTGCTTCAGAGCAGAGATTCATAACCCCAGGGGAAAAAGCCCTGCATCATAACAAAGCTTCTAAATAACACGTGTGAAACGTTCTTCTACCCCAGGGGTAAAGTGGGGTATTGAGCAACCAGAACCCAGGGTTAAGAGCAGAGAGAAAAGCTCTGGTGTGAAGTGACAAGTTTTGTCTTGTTATTTAACCATCTTTAAAGAGACTAACTCTAGGTTCACATGTCGAATGACAAGGTTTGGGATTTGTTTTCATTTCCATAAGTTAAATAACATGAAATATAAAACAGAAATGTATAATCACAGTATCTCTCTGTCAGGTCTGACTCACCTCAGTCTTGCTCATTGGGGATAAATAAATACATACATACACACATACATACATACACACTGTGAACTATATATATATCTTAATATTTTACTATATTAATTCTTTTTTTTTCTCCTTATGTTTAACTTCTGTTCTATGTTTATGTTCCGTAAAGCTGCTTTGAGACGAAGCTCATTGTAAAAAGCGCTATACAAATAAAGTTGAATGAAAATGAATTGAACTATATATATATATATATATATATATATATATATATATATATATATATATATATATATATATCTGTATATCTCTATATAACTTTTTAAAATATAAAAGCTCAAGTCAAATCTGTCAGTAACGCGCGGATAAAACGGACCCAAATGCAGGATAGCTTAATCCTGTCGCCCCCCCATTTTCATGATTTTCGCCTAGATGACATACCCACCTATAAAGTGGTACAGCTCCCATATACTTTGACACACAGAGATGAACCTGGTCTCATTGGAAAGAAGAGAGTCTCTAGTTTCAGGGTGATTCTAGGCCTTACTGACACAGAGTTACAGAGGCTAGAATGGAGGGTTTTTATTTCCGTCTGAGTTGTTTACATGATAAACCGATTACATACGTTGCTGTATTTAATGATGGTAGGTAAACAACAACTGAGGGTCATAGCCACATGTCTTGGCTTTCACCAAAAAAAAAAATGTCAAAAGACTCAAAAATGGATTTTATATGAATATTTTTCTACGGACATGTCCGTCCGTTCATGTTTTTCTTGTTTATTTGTTTACTGTATAACAGGTTTTAATAACAAAAAAAAACACGAAACAGAGACACAGACTGGAGACAGGACAAAAATGGAGACAGGACAAAACGGAAGACAACAGAACAAAACAAAGGATTCCGCGCTGCACAAGGCGACGCGGCTTAACTAAATACTCATAATAACTACCATACACATGAGGGACAGGTGAGCAGAGGCGGGAGGAAGAGACAAGGACGGGGCAGACACGTCAACACAGAGTCCTGACACAATTCAAATATTTTAATGTAAATTTGACTGAAAGCTCTAGACTGCAGCTCTGTGACTTGACCCATTTCTTAACAATCATGCATATTCAATAACAGACGTCGTTTTTTTCTTCCCGTCCCTAAACGGCTCGGCTCGGCTCGGCTCGGCTCAGCACGTCAGCTCAAAGCCAGTGATTTCTGAACACACACAGAACTCTGACATGCCGTTCGGTGGCTTATAATAAAAGCACGATCTAACACACACGAGCCACGCTGCGCTTACATTACCACCGATTAGTGGTGCTGCAGGGAGCCGTTTATCAAGCGCAAATGAAACCCTGCTTGAATTCCTGTCTTGTTTTTGATAACCAACAATCCCCCTGTGGCTGTAATTCTCCAGGAAAAAACATTTAAATAATAATAATAATAACAATAATAAAGCTGACTCCTCAGAAGCAGCTCAGAATATAAGCAACTCTGCTGCCATGAACTGAAACCTAACCCTCTCAGAAAACTGCCCCAGGAATTGGAGCAGAGGTTTAAAGGGGCAAGAATAAAATTTTTAAAAACGTTTTACTTTTTAAAATATACTGGAAAATATGTAGAACACGATACAGGATAATGATTTAAGCCATCAGTACATGTGCACGACAAGGCCGAGGAAAGCTGCTGGGAACATCGGCATCGTGTCAATCATTTTATTGCCACACCCCATTTACACTAACATCTCTTTACCCCGCCCCTCGATATAACCGAGATTGGCTTGGTTACACGTTGTTCTACCGTGAGATAAAAATAATAAAGTGTGTTAAAAATAAATAAATACAAAACATCTAGAAGGGTGAACAGGAGGAAGCTGGAGTTAGCACATTCATTCATTCATTCATTTATTCATTTTCTGCCGCTTATCCGGACCTCTCAGGTCACGGGGAGCCTGTGCCCATCTCAGGCATCATCGGGCATCGAGGCAGGATACACCCTGGACGGCATGCCAACCCATCACAGGGCACACACACACTCTCATTCACTCACACACACACACACACTACGGACAATTTTCCAGAGATGCCAATCAACCTACCATGCATGTCTTTGGACCAGGGAAGGAAACCGGAGTACCCGGAGGAAACCCCCGAGGCACAGGGAGAACATGCAAACTCCACACACACAAGGTGGAGGTGGGAATCGAACCCCCAAGTCTGGAGGTGTGAGGCGAACATGCTAGGTGTTAGCATATGTTAGCTATAAAAAGACCCCTGACTGTCAACCGTTCCCGTCTTTATAGTGCCATAACTCGGCTTTAAAGCAGCTGAACGTCAGAAGCAATGCCATGCTAACTCTAATTAGCATGCTAGCTAGTTGAACATTATAAAGCAGTTTCAGAGGGTGGAGCCTTCAGTACATAGGCAGGAATGTACATGTAATAATGTTTTCGCATAACTTAGTGGAGCTTAATTGTACAACGTGATGATAGTTTCTACTTTGTTGATTCTTAGCCCTATGCTAGTCTGCAACTTTTTACTAATACAGCATGATATATGAAATGAAAATATGCATAATAAATGTGAAGCTAGTTTGTACTTTATTTGTTCGTCGCCCTGTGCTAATCGGACACTGATATTTTACTAACACAGCCTGATGTTAGCTTGGTACTTTCTCAATTCTTAACCCTTTGCTAATCTAGAACTTTGTATAATACATCAGTTCTTACTCCTTTTTGAACTCCATGCTAGACTTATGCTTATGTATCTTATCTTTATGAGCACCTAGACACCTACACATAGACTGTATATATGTGAACATTTTGTACGTAGCGCTAGCATGGTGCAGCTAGCAAGTGTCACAGCTGTAAATGTAAATACTCATTATGAAGTAGCCCAGAAAGTGTATGGGGTGCCATTAGTTTTAACACTCTTGGTTGAATAAGGGGATTGTTTTTTTTTTTGCTCACTAGGTTTTGAACTTCATTGACACTCTTGGCATTTTTTATTTTTTATTATTTTTTTGGACAAACGGTGTTGATCACACAAACAGATGAAGAGTTTAACATTCACACTGGATGTGTTCTGCTTGGCTTAAGCACTCACTCTTACCTGGAACCAAAGAGCTCTCTACAAACCACACCAGCATGGAGGTGAGGAGGACGAGGAGGATGAAGATGTCGAAGGCCCCTGACCATGTCTTCCGCATGATTCTTACTGATCTGGCATCCCCGATGTCCCCGATGTCCCTGATATCCGCTCTGCTCCCTGATTCATCTGCACACAGAAGAACACGAGCGCTGGTGAATTCTGGATTCTGATTGGTCAGAAGCTGTTGATTAAATCTCAGCTACAGGAGCTGACACATTAACAATACATGCAAATGTTATGGGTCACGTACACAACCTTACACAATACAGTATAAAAATATAACCAAAATAGGTAGGAAAATAAAGCTGAATATATTTAAAAAAAAATTAAGATAGGAATTGCTCATTAAAAAAACTTTTACTTAATGTAAAAAAAAAATACAAATTTTATTTATTAAATTGAATAATATACGGTTTAAAAAAAATAATGTTTAGATCAAATCTCCTGCTTTCAGTTTTTTCAGTTTGTACTATTAATTTTAAATAAATAAAAATCTTAGAATAATGTTCTGATACTTCATTTATATAATAAATAATTTTATATATTTAGTAATTTAATATTTAGCTCACAAATAATCTGTACTTCCTCTGTAATGTTGTTTCTGGAAATTTCTCTTTTTCTCCCTCTCTCTCTCTCACTCTCTCTTTCTCGCTCTCTCTCTTTCTCTCTCTCTCTTTCTCCCACTCTCTCTCTCTTTCTCGCTCTCTCTTTCTCTCTCTCTCTTTCTCCCCCTCTCTCTCTCTTTCTCTCGCTCTCTCTCTCTGTCTCGCTCTCTCTCTTTCTCTCTCTCTCTCCCTCTCTCTCTCTCCCTCTTTCTCTATCTCTCTATCTTTCTCTCCCTCTCTCTCTCTCTCTCTCTCTCTCTCTCTCTCTCTCTCTCTCTCTCTCTCTCTCTCTCTCTCTCTCTCTCTCTCTCTCTCTCTCTCTCACTCTGACATCAGTTATGAGCTACTCTTTTTGTAACGCTTCTTATCATGCCTATTTCCTATGTATTGCGTTCTCTGAATCAATTTGCATGCGATGATGAGTGGAGCGTTTTCCAGACAAAGAGCGTGCAAGTGCCGTTGTAAGCGTTTTAACCTCCTTCCAGCTTTTTTCCATTGAAAATTTCTCCGTCATCTGCTAAAGTCCGTCAGAGGGCTCAGGTGGGGGGGCAGAGGGCCAGGGATTTTCTCAGATAATTGTGTCAGATAGGCAGCTGGAGCACCTTTCACAACAATCTGATAAATACCCAATTACAGAGCAGGTCACTGGGAGACGAAGACGGATGCGGCACGCAGGAAAGGTGCAGGACGGAAAACAATAAAGATGGCCTCCGTCACCCTGCACTTATCAGTCAAGGACTCAGACACTAAAGAGTAATTAAACAATTACATGAATGAATGAATTTAAGATAATAGAAGATTTATGTGAACATCTTCCTCACACAAATCACTCTGATAAAGCCAATCAACAGCAAAGGAAAGGAAAATAAGGAAATCTTAGGAATCAGAGGCCAAAGTAAGACCCTTGTGTACTAAATTAAACTATTATTATTATTATTATTATTATTATTATTATTATTATTATTATTATTATTATTATTATTACAGAACTAATACTATTGTTACAACTATAATACTACTACTAGCACCATTACTACACTACTACTACATTTATTACTACTCTTACTGTACTACTACAACACAACTACTACGGTGTGAACACACATACTACAGTGTGTGTGTGTGTGTGTGTGTGTGTGTGTGTGTGTGTGTGTGTGTGTGTGTGTGTGTGTGTGTGTGTGTGTGTGTGTGTGTTCACTGCTGTGTGTGTGCACTTTGGATAGGTTAAATGCAGAGAACAATTTCTGAATATGGGTCACCGTGCTTAGCCGTATGTCACGTCGCTTATGACCATTCGACTACAACTTTAATATTACTACCTACTGTAATAGTACGTTCATTTCTAGTACTATAGTGATAACAGTACTATTGTTACTACCATTACTAGTCCTTTTATTATAGTACTACTGTAATACTACTACTTAAGTACTATAATATTACTACTATTACTCGTATTGGATGAGTACACTTCTGCCTCTTTTCCACCGGAAAGAACCGGGTGCTGGTTCAGAGCTAGCGCTGGTGCTGGTTCAAAGTCGGTTCCACTGGAGAACCTTCTAAGAACCGGTTTGCCTTTCCACCGGCTAGAAAGCGTCACAGCGCCGAGTGTGATGTCACTGTATACGTGTCACGTGTCCCAGCGACGTTAGCGCAGCAGCAACAAACACAAACACAACAACAATGGCGGATGTTGCTTTACCATTAATGCTCATGGCTTTGCGAACCTACATCGGCATCCAAACACGGTGAATAAAACGTGTACGTGCGGCTCGGTGTAATCTGTATAAACGAAGGTTGTGATCGATAAAGTACATAACGTTATTTTATCATTAACACAGCAAAAAGTTAGCCTTAGCATGTAGCTACCTACTATCATGTGTGCTGATAATATATCATATTGCAGTAAAGTAAAAGTGTATTAAACATTAGTATACTTAAGGTACATTATCAAATGCACTAACAGTAGCCCCGCCCCCAGCTCCCACCCCAAGCGGTTCTTAAGTCTAGACCAGCAACGTTTTGGTGCTACTTAAGAACCACTTTTCCTAGTTCGGAGCCGGTGCTTTGGCGGTCGAAACAGAAAGAACTGGTTCTAAATTAGGCTCCGAACCTGCACTCAAACTGCCTCGGTGGAAAAGGGGCAATCTAGTCCTACTACTACAATACTACTGTTATTGCTATTACTACTACTGTTACTACCTATATTACTATTCCTACTACTAAGCTCTACAATAGCATTACTGTTAATACTATTACTGGGATAAATAACACTCATAAGACCTCAGTAAAACTTAGACACACATCTACGGCATTTAGCAGACACCCTTATCCAGAGTGACTTACAACTGAGCAACTGAGGGTTAAGGGCCTTGCTCAGGGGCCCAGCAGTCGCAGCTCGGTGGTCCTGGGGTTCGAACCCATGACCTTCCCATCAGTATCCCAGCACCTTAACCACTGAGCTACACACCTCATATCTTCCACTTTAACTCCGCTTTTCTGTACGTGTAACGTTTACATTCTTCAATTCTGCCTTTTGGTTCATTTTCATCATTCGAATCAACTGAACAAAATAGAATTACGATGAAAATATGAAATCGTTGTGTGTGTTTTTCACCTCGTTTTTGTGAGAACTTTTTTTTTTTTGAAGCGTTTGAAGTAAATGTAGATAATCTCTGCAATTTCGCTAAACTGTGATGAAGGTTATTAGCGAGAGCAGAGAATTGCACGCTTTTGTGTTCCTCTGTTCTTTCTGTTTCAGGATGATGACAGCACACAGTGTTAACACCATCTCTGAACAACTCACACACACACACACACACACACACACACACACACACACACCTACAGTAGCATTAGCACATGAATAGTTTATCGGGTACGTCGTCGGGGGGAAAAGCGTTGTGAGCGCTCTGAGAAGTCAAACGCACCTCACATGATCTGAGACCCCCACTGTGGCCTTCACACTAATCTCCCACCTTTTAGCTTACAATTTACATTTCCAGCAGACGCCTTTATGCAGAGTGACTTGCTCAGGGGCCCAACAGTGGCAGCTTGGTGGACTTGGGATTGAACTTACAACCTTCCGAAGGGGAGCCCAACAACTTAACCACTAGGCTACAACATACCTCACAGCACCTCGCCTCTCGCTCACTAGCCACACACACACACACACACACACACACACACACACACACACACACACACACACACACACACACACACACACACACACACACACACACACACACACACACACACACACACACACGCACACACAAGCGTCTGTTCTGATCTCTGCAGGGTCTAATCTCATTCCTGAGTCAAATCCTGCGTTAGATCGGACGCTTCACTTCACTTCTGTCCAAATTCTAATTCAACTCAGATTCAATTTCTAATTAAATTTCTCACTGCAAGTTTCTTCCCTTCACTCCTTCCACTCTCTTTTCTCTTCTTTCATCTATTCCACCTATTTTCCTTTTTCTTTCTTTCTTTCTTTCTTTCTTTCTTTCTTTCTTTCTTTCTTTCTTTCTTTCTTTCTTTCTTTCTTTCTTTCTTTCTTTCTCTTTCTTTCTTTCTTTCTTTCTTCATCCATTCCTTACTTCCTTCCTTCTACTTTTTTTTTGCCTTCCTCCTTACATTAACTTTCCTTCTGGCTTCCTTCCATTTTCTTTAACTTCCTTCTTTCCATTTTTCTTCTCCCTATTTCCTTTCCTTTTCCTACTTCTCATTTGTTTTCCCTAATTTTTCAATCTGTTTGGTGGGTAAAGAGAGCAGACAGAGAGAGAGAGAGAGAGAGAGAGAGAGAGAGAGAGAGAGAGAGAGAGAGAGAGAGAGAGAGAGAGAGAGAGAGAGAAAGAGAGACAAAGAGAGAGAGAGCAGAGACTGAGATACAAAGTGAGAGAGAGAGAGAGAGAGAGAGAGAGCAGAGAGAGAGAGAGAGAGAGAGAGAGAGCAGAGAAAGAGAGAGAGAGCAGAGACTGAGATACAAAGTGAGAGAGAGAGAAAGAGACAAAGAGAGAGACAAAGAGAGAGAGAGCAGAGAAAGAGAGACAGCTCTAGCTCAGCGAGATAGATATCATCAAATGTGTGTTTTTTATAGAGAGAATATCGATATAGATAGACGTCTATAGATAGCGATATATCTCTACTCTAGATCATCTATCTAGATATCTAGCACTCACAAAGTGCTGCGCGACTATTAGAGATGCTCGCTCTGATCGCTCTCGAGACACACTAATATTTAAGTTAGTGAGTCAGCTGCCTTGTGTCGATTCTGTCTTTGCAATGTGCCTCGCGTGTGTTTGTTCTAGTGTGTATGTCTGTGCTTGTGTGTGTTCTGTGTGGTATGTCTGGTGTGTTTTTGATGTGTGTCTGTGCTAGTTGTGTGCTGGTGTGTCTGTGCTGTGTGTCTCGTGTGTGTTGTCTGGCTTGTGTGTGTGTGGTTTGTACTGTGGTGTGTGTCTTTCTGTGTGTGTTTGTCTGGTTGTGTGTGCTGTGTTGTCTGTGCTGTGTGTCTGTGTCTTGTGTGTGTTCTGTGTTGTGTCTGTGCTGGTTGTTGTGTGTGTGTCTGTGCTGTGTGTGTGTGTGTGCTGGTTGTGTGTGTACTGTGCTGTGTGTGTTCTGTCTGTTGTCTCTTGTGTGTGTTGTGTGTCTGTGCGTGTGTGTTTCTGGTGTGTCTGTGCGTGTGTGTGTTCGCTGTGTCCTGTGCTGGTGTGTCTTGTGTGTGTCTGTGTGTGTCTGTGCTGTGTGTGCTGGTGTGTCTGTGCTGGTTGTCTGTGCTGTGTGTGTCGTGTGTGTGTGGTGTTGTGTGTTCGGTGTGTGTGTGCTGGTGTGTCTGTGCTGGTGTGTCGGTGCGGTGTGTGTTCTGGTGTGTCTGTGCGTGTGTGTGTTCTGGTGTGTGTGTGCTGTGTGTCTGTCTGTGTGTGTGTCTGTGTGTGGTGTGCTGGTGTGTCTGTGCTGGTGTTTGTGCTGGTGTGTGTGTGTGTTGTGCTGTGTGTGTGTGTGTGTGTGTGTTCTGGTGTTGTTTGTGCTGTGTGTCTGTGTCTGTGTGTGTTCTGTGCGCGTGTGTGTTCTGGTTGTCTGTGCGTGTGTGTTCTGTGTGTGTCTGTGCTGTGTGTCTGTGCTGGTGTGTGTGTGTGTCTGTGTGTGTGTGGTGTGTGGTTTGTCTGGTGTTGTGTCTGTGTGTGTGTGTGTCTTGTGTGTGTCTGTGCTGTGTTCTGTGTGGTGTGTGTTGTGTCTGTGTTCTGTGTGTTGTGTGTGTTTGTGTGTTTGTGTGTGTGTGTGTGTGTTCTGGTGTGTTTGTGATGGTGTGTGTGTTATGGTGTGTATGTGATGGTGTGTGTGTTATGGTGTGTGTGTGATGGTGTGTATGTGATGGTGTGTATGTGATGGTGTGTGTGTTATGGTGTGTGTGATGGTGTGTGTGATGGTGTGTGTGTGATGGTGTGTATGTGATGGTGTGTGTGTGATGGTGTGTGTGTGATGGTGTGTATGTGATGGTGTGGTGCTGCTGCTCCTCATCGTAAAGCTGATGGACAGAAAGTAAAGAAGTGTTTATGGAGCTTCGGCCCTCAGCACACTTCATTACTGTAAAAGCATTAACCACTGATCAGGTGGACGAGGAAGAGAACGAGGAGGAAGAGGAGCTTACTGCACTGTCATCAAGCACACACATACACACACACACACACACACACACACACACACACACACACACACACACACACACACTCACAAATATCTACACTAAAACTAGAACCATTTGAACAGTTCCATTAAAGCCAATGTGAGAAGTTTAATCTCAATATTTTTAGGAGTAATCTGTCTCACAGAACAACACACCTGCTCCACCACCACCACCACCACCACCACCACCACCACCACCACCACCACCACCACCCGAGTAATCACCACGTCACACTGAACATCTTCACAGAGTAACAGAAACATGTTCTCCATTTCTCTGCTAGTTTCCTCATTAGCAAAGTGATGGAGCAGCAGTTTGATGGGAAATGGAGCTTAATTTAGTGTAAAAGCAGATGAGCAGCACAGCTGGATCTTATCTGTCATTCCATCATCTGCTACAACTCATGAAGAACTCATTATCTCCTGAGGGAGGAGAAGAGCACCATGCTACCACTAATACTGAGACCACCATCATCATCATCATCTTCACCACCACCCTCCCCACCACCATCATCTTCACCACTACCTTACCCACCATCATCATCTTCACCACTACCTTACCCACCATCATCATCTTCACCACTACCTTACCCACCATCATCATCTTCACCACTACCTTACCCACCATCATCATCTTCACCACTACCTTACCCACCTTCATCCTCTTCACCACCACCCTCCCCACCATAATCATCTTCACCACTACCTTACCCACCATCATCATCTTCACCACTACCTTACACACCATCATCATCTTCACCACTACCTTACCCACCTTCATCCTCTTCACCACCACCCTCCCCACCATCATCATCTTCACCACTACCTTACCCACCATCATCATCTTGACCACTACCTTACCCACCATCATCATCTTCACCACCACCTTACCCACCATCATCTTCACCACTACCTTACCCACCATCAACACCATCTTCACCACCACCATTTTACCCACCATCATCCTCTTCACCACCACCTTACCCACCATCATCATCTTCACCACCACCCTCCCCATCATCATAATCATCTTCACCACCACCTTACCCACCATCATCATCTTCACCACCACCTTACCCACCATCTTCATCTTCACCACCACCCTCCCCACCATCATCATCTTCACCACCACCCTCCGCACCATCATCATCTTCACCACCACCTTACCCACCATCATTATCTTCACCACTACCTTACCCACCATCATCATCTTCACCACTACCTTACCCACCATCAACACCATCAACACCATCTTCACCACCACCTTACCCACCATCATCATCTTCACCACCACCTTACCCACCATCAACACCATCACCTTCTCCACCACTTTCCCTCCCCACCCTCGTCTATCTTCCCTACAATCATCACAACCGCCTTCCCCATCGTCTTCATCGTCACCTTCACTACCGCCATTACCTTGAAGAAAGAATGAAGAAAAATGAAGTCAATAAGAAAGGAAGAGGTAGGAACAAACAAAGGAATAAAGAGAAGAGAGAAAGAAAGGAAGGGAAAGAAGGATGGAGGGAGGGAGGGAGGGATGGTCGAGTGGAGTGATTGTGAGGGAGGGATGGAGTATGTAACAAAGAAAGATTGTGAAAACAGGAATAAATGTCAAGTAAGCTATACGTGATAAGAAGATATAATAGCATGAAGAAGAAGGAAGGAAGGAAGGAAGCAAGGAAGGAAGGAAGGAAGGACAGAGGAGATGAGAAAAAAAGAATGAAAAATGAATACAAATGAATACACAGTGTTTATCTGCACGTCTTGTCCCAGAGAGTGCAAGCAGTGTTTAAGACTTGATTGTAAAACATGAGTGTGTAAATAAAGACAAACATACTCACACACACACACACACACACACACACACACACACACACACTTTCTCTCTCTCTCTCTCTCTCTCTCTCTCTCTCTCTCTCTCTCTCTCTCTCTCTCTCTCTCTCTCTCTCTCTCTCTCTCTCTCTGCCCCACATTTCACATTACAGCTCAATTCCAAGGTACGCACAGTGCAGTGCCAGGGCAGCCTTCATTTGAAAGCAGCCCAAGTGCAATTTGGCCACGGTGATTGGATCAGCAGGAAGAGGAACAAAGCAGCGCAGGGTTCCTTTTGTCCCCCTTTGTGTCCTCCATGTCAGAAGTCCACGCCGGCAACAAAGAAGCAACTGCCACCGCAGCTCCAGCATTCATTATCTCCAGCAAGGATCGCTGGCTTTGCCCTGCTGCAATCATAACTCTAATTAAAAGAGATGCTTTGTAAGCATGGAGGTTATGCAATGTTAATTACACGCGTGCGCCGCAACACCGCAGACACAATCCCTAAATGCCACTTGTCATTGTTCTGCTCTAGCACTTGTCATTGTGGTGCTGTGGAAGTGCTGGATCTCTCCCCAGAGTCTTCCCACGCACAGGGACGCCAGCTTTCACCTCCGACTCACTGCAAATATCTACATATACATAAGATAGTAGATTATATCTGAGGTAGAAATTCAGTCTCAGGAGATAAGTAAGGAATAAACCACACTGTGGACTGCTGTTAAAGGAAAGCAATCAATCACTAGGTGGCGTGATGAAGATGATGAAGCAAAGGCAGTTCTTATAATAACACAGCAATAAAGGGTGAAAAGAGCAGAGTAAAGAGTTTTTATCCAGTTATAGTTCAATTTAGCAGCTTTAAACATGCGGGAGGCACGGTGGCTTAGTGATTAGCACGTTCGCATCACACCTGCGGGGTTGGGGGTTCGAATCCCGCCTCCGCCTTGTGTGTGTGGAGTTTGCATGTTGCATGTTGATTGGCATCTCTGGAAAATTGTCCGTAGTGTGTGAGTGTGTGTGTGAATGAGAGTGTGTGTGTGCCCTGTGATGGGTTGGCACTCCATCCAGGGTGTATCCTGCCTCGATGCCCGATGACGCCTGAGATAGGCACAGGCTCCCCGTGACCTGAGAAGTTCGGATAAGCGGTAGAAGATGAGTGAATGAATGAATGAATGAATGAATGAATGAATGAATGAATGAGCTATAAACATCCTTCCCTAACAGCCTCTCTTTAATCTCTCTCTCATTCCGGAAGTTTTCTGACTGGTACAAAGTGCTATATATATATGTAACTAAAACTACAGACATCAACATTTTCTGACCAATCAGAATCCAGTATCATGATAGTGAGGTAGTGAGAGAGGAAGGAATGATGAGGAGATAAGGAAGGAAGGAAGGAAGGGTTGTGGTCAACATAGAGATAGACAGAATTCAGAAGGAAGAAAGGAAAGGTTGAGGAACACATTCATATGGAAAAAAGAACAGTGAAAACTGCCATCATAATCATCATCATCGTTACCACCTCTACCTTGAAGAAAGAATGAAGAAAAATGAAGACAATAAGGAAGGAGGTGGAAAGAACAAATAAAGGAATAAAGAGAAGAGAGAAATGATGGAAGGAAGGAAGGAAGGAAGGAAGGAAGGAGGGAAGGAAGGAAGGAAGGAAGGAAGGACATAAGGACTGAATCAAGGAAACAAGGACTGAAGAAAGGAGGGAATAAAGAATGAGGAATCAAGGGAAGATAGACGAAAGGAAAATTAGCAAAATAACTGGACGGAGGGAAAGACGGAATGATGTAATTGAAGAAGCAAGTATGAAGAAAGGATGAAACAAAGGAAATGTGTATATGTGGTCCAATGAATAAGGGAAAAAAAGGAGATAAGACATAAGAGAAAGAGAGAAGGAAAGGAAAAAGAAGATAGAAAATAGGAAAATAGGAAAGATAAGAAGAGAATGAAAAGAAGGAACAAAGGATGGAAGGAGAATTAAATAAAAATGACAAAATAAAGTCTGGAATAAAGGAAAGACAGAGAAAGAGGGACAGAAGGTAGGAAAGACAGAGGAGGAAAGAAAAGACAAAAAGAAGCAATGAAAGAAAGGAAAGAAAAGAAAGAAAGAATGAAGAAAGAAGAAAGAAAGAAGAAAGAAAGAAAGAAAGAAAAAAGAAGAAAGAAAGAAAGATAAGAAGAAAGAATAGTTATGAAGAAGGTGAAATGGAAAAATAATGTTTGGAAGAGGACAGAAGGAAGGAAGGAAGGAAGGAAGTAAGGAAGGAAGGAAGGAATGAATGAAGGAAGGAAGGAAGTAAGGAAGTAAGTTTGGAGACATAACAGATGGAAGGAGATAAGTATGGACAGAAGGGTGGAGGAAGGGGATGGAGGAAACGGTAGAACAGTACACAAAAGAAGTATGGTGAAATAAGTAGGTGATCTCCAGCAGACATGCAGTAAGGTCAGGAGCTCAGAAGGCCTTTGTGTTTACAGGAGGCCAGCACTCCACCCATCAGGAGCTACATCACATGAAAGCCAGGAACTTCTACACTTGTACATACCTTCATCATGGAGTGAAAGATCTCACAGTCTTCTGGGACTTTTTACTGTAAATCACTCTGACCTGCTGAGTCACTCGAACCTATCAGCACTAATGCTAGTGAGTGGGTTTAATCCCCTGAGTGCAATTACTCTGGACATGGACTGAGTGATGGAGAGAGTCTGGTGGATGTTCAGAAAGAAGTGAGAAAGTCATAGAGAACATAAGGAAGAAAGTATGGAAGGAGTGTAGGAAGTCTTAAAATCTTGGACGGAAGGATGGAAGTCCAAAAAAAAAAGGAAGTCTAAAAGGAAGCCAAGATAGAAATGTTGGTAGAAAAGATAGATGGATGGAGGTTCAGAAGAAAGTCTAGAAGGAAAGAAGTACAAATGGAAGTCCTTAAATAGAAGGAAAGATGAAAATAAGGACAGATGGATGGATTGATAGATGGATGAATATATGGATGGATGTTTAGAAGCAAGTCTAGTAGTAAAGAAGCATAAAGGAAGTCCTAAATCTGTAAGGGAAGAAGAAAGGAAGGAAAATAGATAGACGGATGGATGGATGTGATGGATGGATGGATGGATGGATGGGAAGAATTTATTGATGATTTGAGTGAGTGATTGATTAATTTATTGATTGGTTGATTGATTGATTGATTGATTATTGGATGGCATGGAGGGATGTTCAGAGGAAGTCTAAGAGGAAAGCAGTACAAAAGGAACTCTAAATCTAGAAGGAAAGAAGAAAGTATGGATGGATGGATGGATTGGATGGATGGATGTTCAGAAGGAGATGCCGAAAGGAAATGTAGAACAGAGAGTTCTTTCTCTGCCACAGTTGGTAAGCTTCTGCTTGGTGAGCAGCTTCTCAGCCGATATTTACTATAAATATATACGAGCTCAGAGCCTCAGAACCTTTCACACATCATGTGGAGATGATCAGCACATCAGCACCTGGAGCTTCTCTGGTGTTCTCGCTGGTGTGTGAGGAACATCACTGAAGCGATTAAACTCACATCCTGAGGTAAAAGTAGCAAAAGACTTTGAAGAGGAAATGATCCTGTGCCGTGTGTGAAGCCTCTCCTGAATCGATGCTCTGTGATTTATTATTTAATAGACTCCGTGCTGTACAGAGGAACAATGCGAAGGTTTACGCGGGAGGTCATCGATCATCAGCACATTGCTCACTCAAAAATAGTACAAATTCTGATGAATAATAATAGAATGATCTTTAAATATGTAGCACACACATCCAGTCAAATTCACCCGGAACATACAGAAGAAAAATATACTGTATAGAATAATCGCAATAAACAACTCATGTAAAATAATAAATAATCTCTAATTAAATGTAAATAAAACTCTATTAATGTACACGCATCACACATGTGCTGTGTCTCTAACTGTCAGCCGTTCAAACTAAACCAGAGGTAGGAAGGAAGGAAGGAGGAAGAAGAGGAGGAAGGAAGGCGTCCTTAAATCTATAAGGCAAGAGAAAGAAATGTAAAA